>NW_027167699.1:0-205050 GCF_040954835.1 Lepisosteus oculatus
GAGTTTCATAATTTAGAAGCATAAAAACGAAAAGCAGCCTCTCCACTCTTTCTGCATTTCACATGTGGTATTTGCAGTAGGCCAGTATGTGCAGATCTCAGGTCACGTATAGGAACATATGAAGACAGACATTCAGTAAGGTACAGACGTGCTAGGTCGCTTAAAGCTTTAAAAACAAGTAAAAGAACTTTCAAATTTATCCTAGATAATACAGGTGACCAGTGAAGTTTTTTCAAAACAGGAATGATATTCTCTTTCTTGTATTTGTTAGGATCTGTGCTACTGCATTTCGAACAAGTAGTAAGGGATTTATTGTTTTCTTGGGAAGCCCACAAAACAGAGCATTATAATCATATCCACATCAATGCGAGCAATGGAGAAGTCAAATTAACGTGTCTAAATATCATCTAGTTCTATCCCAGGGAAGAGGGCTGTTGCCTACACAGACGACAAGACACAAAACGCTCAACTGTGCAAAACACGCATAAGGACATCAGTCAGGATTAACAAGGTAAAGTGTTTTTACTTCTTCACCATGGTCATGTAGTTTCACTCCAAGCACTGTCATATGAAATAACTGTGGAAACGACCTCCCCAACATTTTGGGTTGTTGCATTTTGCTTCAGTGAATTTTAACCTTTTCTTTTAGACATTAAGAGGAAGGACACATTCACCCTTGGTAGAGATTCAGTTGTTCTATGAGATGTCAAGGTGAGAATTAACCACCTCAGGCATAAGTCAATCCACATGACTGAAAAAGGGGCAATGAACAGGATATGGGGATTTTGCTAGTTATAAAGTACAATAATCATCATTACATGATCTAAGACTACTGAAGTATAAGCTGTGTCCCTGACTGATTAATTAGCAAATTCATCTTTGTAGAGTGCAGCTACTATCTATTCAGTGGCATTTCCTTAAAATAACTGTATTCCCACATTCTGAATATGGAGTGAGATCATGTAAGAATGTTGGACTTGTAATAACTAATTGAAGGATAATAATAATCAACGAAAGTGCTTAAAAGTATCAACAAATGCCTTCAAAGTACTTGACACGTACTTTGCTTTCAAAAGTGAAACATAATTAATGCTTACGTAAGATTTCTCTTGACTTCTCAGGAGTATACTAACTCCAAGGACAAGTAACATCACAAACCATTATTTAAGTGCTGATGTTGGAGCTGCAATACTACTACCAAGACAAAAAATGATACAGGTAACACTGCTTTCAGATTTCTAAGAATTGCTAAAATAGTATTTTACAGAGCATTCAGAGTCTCATAGAGAAAATAAGTTGAGAATATGACAAGTTCCTACCATCTCAAACACTGCCAATCTAGAACAAAAAGAAAGTACTTGAACGCCTGCAGTAATCGAACACAAACCAGAACATATCAGTGCATGACAATGAAATGTAGTCACAAAATGATTCTACCCTTTCAAGTCCCAAAAAGGACCGAGGAACTTACCGGAGGCGATCCCTGGATTTCAAACACAGCACAATGTAGCCAATGTAGGGGAGAAGATTACAGAGAGCTCTTCTCAGATTGCTCAGAGTCAGCCCCAGCACCCTGTCTTGACTGAAGCAGACAAAGTGGTCAAACAGGTAGGTAGAAATGAGTAAGGAACAGAGAGTATGGTTATTCTTGCATTGTTTGTTCGTCTGTCAAAGAAAAGAGTGCTTCTGACTTTTGTCAATGTTCATCTTTATTTTAGGAGAAGAACAAACGGTGGTATCACACTTTGCTCAAGAGTATGATGCCATGTGTGTACAGCAGACATCACCAAAGGAACAGGAGACACCTGAGTAGAGAACAAGAATATGAAAAGACTGATGAAAAAAAGCACCAGGAGAAATCCATTGAATATGCACAATCTCGTCCAGTATTTCAATGAAAAGTTTCAGTGTTGTTTTAGTGTCGTCGTATTGCATACATTTAAAACAATGTGTCTTGTTTAATGAACAATTTCATTTACTTTCGTAAAAAGTGTTGTTTACTGTAGTCCTAGCATGGATGCAATTGTTAGAAAAAACGTGAATGAAAAACTGAATGTTTCATACAATATGGGTTTGTGTTAACCCACACACCTAAGTGAAATGTTTGATTACGTTTACAAGACATAACACATAGTTCAGTTGAGGGAACGACAGAGAAAGTCACAAACAAAACATTTGTGAAGGACTTGATGAATGTTTTTTCTTTAGCAATTACAAAAAATAAAGAATTTTTCAACAAGATGTCTTTCTATAGCGAGTTTCATTTGAGATAGTCTTTTCTTAGAAGTGCAAGAGTGGTATTCCCTACAACTTATTCCCCAATTTGATCATTCTCAGAAATTAGGAGACAGAAACCACACCTACTGTAATATTAGACCTTTTAACAAGGCAACTAGGTTTCAATGTCTTAAAAGGTGCATAAAGAGGCTCATGTATAATGACCTCCAGTGTCCCACAGGTTTCCCAAATCATTTCTTAAAGTATGGAAAAAGAGGAAATAAAGTGTCTACAGAAAGCGTATACCCCCTTGAACTTTGTTCAGTTTGTTGCGCCAGTGCCTGAGTTTTATGCACTTAAATGAGGACCTCTTTCTCACACCACATATGTTATACTTTCAATGGGAAAAAAGGAAATATTAGAATTGTATACATTTTAAAGCCATGTGTTCATATTTGGTAGAAGCCCTAACAACACCTAAAAAACACCTAACAACGGGTGCAGGACCGAATTAGGGCAGTACCCACTATTGATAAACATACAGAAAACAATATTAAAGTACTGGCTTTAATATTAGCCAGACACAGCCGGATGAGCTCTACCAGCCAGGACAGGAGGCTCTACTGTACACAGAGAGGGGAGGGAGGGGGGAACAAGCTGCCCAGCCGTGTGGAATGCTACAGAACCCTAAACAGACAAAACATACTACCCGAATATTTGACCAAGATATCCAGACACAGCTGGATGAGCTCCACCAGTCAGGACAGGCTAATAAGATACACTCCACAGACATTCACAACAGCGACATATCATAAACACTTGAATTACTTATCTAGTCTCTCGAAACAAAATTTCGAGAAAAAACACATTGCCCAACGTTAGAAAGTACCTTGCATTACATTGCTTGAAAAACAATTTTATTTCGAAGGAATTATGGATCGGGAATTCTTCGAGGAAGTCGTGGTCACACAGCATGCCGCCCCATATATCAGGGAGCACATTGGATCAAGGCACCGTCTCTTTCAAGACAACGATCCGAAACACAAAGCAGCAAGGGCGAGGCTTACAGAAGAACGAGTGAACTGGGTGAAAACTCCAGCCGAATCTCAAGATTTAAATCCAATAGAGATGGTATGGCATTCGCTGAAAGACTATGTTTGGAAAACTGCTAAACCCAGCACAAAGCAAGAACTGATACTGATACAATGTCTTTTGATACTGATACTGTATGAGTAGGGCTGTTTCACCACTCCTTTATTTTTTTTGCATACAGCAGTACTTCTTATGGTAGTACTTAAGTACAGTACAGTAGGTACTTTCATTAGTACTTCTCGCGTTAAAAAAGTTAGGTGTTAGCATAAACTATTAGTAATAAATAATATTAAACTTAGCACTGTAATAAATTATGCTAATATTAAATTCGATTCTGCTCTGAGAATGTAGGGGGAAGGAAAAATGCCAGTGGTCTTTTCACTGATGAACTTGTGCCTGATGAACACCACTGCGTCACACCACACAGCTGCGAGAGCACCTCACTGTGCCCGGCCACCACTGCATCACACAACTGCCAGCGCACCTCACCGTACCAGGCCACCACTGCGTCACACCACACAGCTGCCAGCGCACCTCAAAGTACCCGGCCACCAATGCGTCACACCACACAGCTGCCAGCGCACCTCACTGTGCCAGGCCACCACTGCGTCACACCACACAGCCGCCAGCGCACCTCACCGTACAAGACCACAACTGCGTCACACAGCTGCCAGCGCACCTCACTGAACCCTGCCACAGCTGCGTCACACATCTACCAGCGCACCTCACCATGCCCAGCCACCACTGCATCACACAGCTGCCACCACTGCGTCAGACCACACACGAAGTAGGTCATCGGGCCAACAGTATACAAACATTACAGCTCAAGTGCTTTTGTATCTGAACGCTTTTAGGTAAGTAATTTAGCAGCTGCAGTATTAATAATGATTTTAATGGCAAATTCAATTGCAGGTAAAATAAAAATGGCGGATAACTTTCTTTCTAGCTTCGTGAAGCGGTCGTGCCATATTATACATATATACCATAATAAGAAACATAATATGTACAGTAGAACTTTTCACTTTAAGCTGGCATTATCCAGAACCGGGTCAGGGCCCGGACCCGGACCGTGCAGTGTGGTCCGTCGGCCTTCTAAAGATGTTTAGGAGATCGAGGCGTCCTTGGATTTGATTAGAAACTTGCATAATTTCTTAACTTGACCCCATTATCTTAAAAAAAACGGCCAGGCCCAGACCAAAGCATGAAGGCTGAGAGGATCGGGGGACTCTCATTTTTGGTCACAGCGTACAGTAGTAGATCAGTAACCTCTGTTTATCGTGATAACCTTTAATTATTTTCCAGTACTTTTTCAATGATAAAACACATTGTTTCGCCAGTTTTGCTAAAGATACGGTTTTAGTGTTTACGTGTAAATTTGTAAGCCGTAGGTTTAAATCTCGTGGTCTTATTTTCTGCATTTTCATCGTAAGGGAAGGCGCTAGTTTGCGATTTACGCGCTGAACATTGTAAGCAGAGGAGCCTTAAGGCACAGCCTCGCCTTAACACCATTGTTTGCATTGTCATTGTCATCCAGAAAAGCAGTCGTAAGAAAATGAATCTGTGGCGGCTCCGAACATTAAAAAATCTATATCTAGACTGCAAATACATCCCAATCTTACTATCAACACATTTTAAGAGCCCTCTCCTTTCCACCGGTATACAAGCTAAGAGAGATATATTGGAAATCCCATCTGAAGTAGCCCTCGTCTCACCTTCGGAGCTGTGAGCGATGGGGATCATAATTAAAAGGGGTACAGTTACTTTGAAAATGTGTATGTGATACTTAAATTTAAATAAAATAAAAAGATAAATTATATAACACATACTGTGCTATCTACGTCCATGTGTTTAAGACGTATGAATCGGTTTTAAAACAGGCACACCCCTTCTCACAAATCCGACTGGAGTCTCAGTCCGTCATCGCGATGAAATAGGAGCTCAGATGTAGGCTAAGTGATTGCAATTTACTTATTTAAAAGAACCACTTCAAATCAAAAGGGAGACATTTTGTAATGGTAGTTATCGTATTATACAGTATACGTAATTGTAGATATACAGTACATAAAGGGTATGAATAGGTGTGAGCTTTTACTGTATATTTAATATTTTATCTGACCCATTTGTAGAAACCGCCTACTCAGATTTAGTTAAGTGGTCTGCCACCATAAAGACAGAAAAATATAATGACACCCTGTTACATTAACTGTAAAATAAACGCCGTAACTGCGGCCATATGAAAATTTGGATAAAGATTATACAAACATCCTAAGGAGCTCTATGACATATGAGCGTCGAAATAATGGTTGGTGACCTGACGTAACATTGCTCCCTGAATTACGTGATCTGTATATACCCAAATACAGATATATCACATAGGGAGATGCAGTCAAACATTGCATTGCTATCGTCGTGCTGAACTATTTCTCCGCTGTTTAAAACTTGTTTGGTAAGTGTCATCAAATATTCTTGTCAATTTGTAGCGAAATCGATATACTGTATCATAATCCTTCAGCTATCTATAATGTAGTGAAACGGCTAAATAATATTGATAAATTCCCTTATTCACAGTGACTTTTGCTCAAACCCCTGTTGCATAATGGGTTAATTTTATATAATAAACATTTATATCATAGATATAATACAAGCTTTGAAATGAAATAGTACATTTCCAGGTTTCAGTTAAACATTTTTAAAAAAGCTCATGACTTTAAGCATTCTGAACATTGAGAATGTTATTTGGGAAACAAATGTTTATTATAATGTTTATGTTTAGGATCTGTCTCCTACTGAGTCAGCATGCAGCATTCAACACCATTAGGTTTAATATGAAAAAGTTGTGTATTTCCTGAATTGTTTTTTTTATTCTTTTCTATTAGACCATACTAGACTGTGCAGCATATAATTTATTTGCCATTTTTGCCTTTTCCAGATACCTGGGAAACAAAGCTCATATCTCATTTGCCAATGGAGCCCAGTCCTAAGCCTGGTGCTCTGTCCCCCTCCCTGAAGGACACAGACTCGAATCGACCCGCGCCCTTAAGGCGACAGGATCTGATCTCCACGTACTGCCCGCCTCCCAAGATACAGCTTCTGAAGGACACCTTCCAAGAGAAACTGATGCTGGAAAAGGAGAAAAAAAATGATCGTCATGTACATTCGGCGGCAGTAGGCAGCTCTACAGAAGATGAGAAAATCTTTCCAATATGTCAAATACGCTGCAGAGAAGAAGACGGGGAATAGCTATCGCTTCCAAGCCTAACAGAGCCCCGAGAAGAACATTGTGGGGTATAATCGGTCTTACCCCCTGAAGCCTATGGGTAACAGGAAAGTCTCCAGCCCTGGTGAGGTTCGGGCTGTGGACCGCCCGGAAGCACACAGTGATTCCTTGTTTGCCCCCACCCCACCTCAGGATGGTCATGAGAGGCCCTGCGAGAGGGGCTCAAGAGTACGCAAACCTAAGGACAGGACTGTCCTCCCCATGGTGGCGACCCCTCCAGGGCAATGCCCTTATCATGCCAATGGGAAGGAGCACTTTCAGTTGCAAGAGGAGCTACGAAAAGTGGCCGAGGCAGAGGCCGCGCTGAAGGAGGAGCATCGCCGGAGGGAGGCCAGCCTGCAGGATGAGATGCGCCGGAAGGAGGCCATGATGAAGGACGAGATTCGCCAGAAGGAGGCCATGATGCAGGCGAAGCTCTTCAGAGCTCAGGAGGAGCTGAGGATGGTTCAGAGAGAGATGGAAGACTCCAGACAGGTGGCCGGAAGGGAAAATAGAGGACTCCTGACCCGAAGGAAGACACTCCAGGCGAGGCAGAGCGAGCTTCGCCCCAGAGGACTGTGGGCCAACCACCGCTCTAAGGCCGTGCCTCTTCTGACCTGCAGAATGGAGAAGCAAAAAGCCTTCACTCCAAGGAAAGCCCTTCCTTTCAGAGGAGACAACCTTGATTATGCTTCTCCAATGGAAGATGGCGGATGCGTAGAATCGCACTTTCCCTCTGCGCTTTCCCATTAGGAGAGACGTCAAGTGAGCCCTTGCAGCCGTGGGCTAGAAGACGTCCCCTGTGGAAGGACAAAGTATCTCAAGAAAGCAAGGCTCCCTGAAAGCGACGTGTCAGCGGCACAGGCCGCGCAGGCCCACTTCAGAAATAACACCGCATGTCTGGATGAACAAACTCTGTCAGTGGAAAACAGATATTTGTCCCCTACAAGTCTGATGTGCCCTACCGCTGAGCAATTTCCATATGAGAATAGCCAGAGTGGAAACCCTCAGTTTGTGCCCTGTGAACTGTGTCACAGGAAGTTTGCTGTAGAGAGGTTGGAGAAACACAGCAAGATCTGCAAGAAGCTTCAGAATTCAAAGAGGAAGGTTTTTGACTCTTTCAAGCACAGGGCCAAGGGAACAGAACTGGAGACATACATCCATAAGAAGAAGGTTAAACCGCCAATCGTAGTAAGGGCTATCCTTAAACTCTTTCCAAGCTTCCCTTGTTTTCTCCTAGAGTCAGACTCAGCTTATAAATCAATGTAAACAATAAATAAGTGTTTTATGAAGTACTCTTCTGAAAAACTGCCGCAAAGGCACATTTGCCAGACAGAATAAATGGGTCTTAGTGACTTCTGAATTCTGTTGTAAAAATCTACATGAGATATCAAGCAAATAGCACTCACAGGAAACAAAACCATAACTAAATTGTACTCTCTACCCAATGACATGAAAGGTAGGCCCAGAAAGCTAAGTTATTACTGTATTGATATATTCTTGCCTTGTGAATGGTTTGTGACCAGACTGTGTACGCAGTGCTAGTCTGGACTTTTTCTGGAAGCTGTTTTATTGGTTTCATTTCCTGTTCCCAGCTGAGAAAGAACAACTGGAGGCAGTAGCACGAGGATTTCATTCGGAGCATCAAAAAGGCCAGGGAGGTGCAGCAGGTGATCACGCAAGGAGGGAAGGTTGTGAACCTGCCCCAGCCCCCCGCGAATCCAAACCCCGACTACGTGCCCTGCCCTCACTGCGGCCGGCGCTTTGCCCGCAGGCCGGCACAGAGGCACATCCCCAAGTGTCAGTACATCAGGAGCTGCCCTCCTCCTCCTCCTCCTCGCAGATGAAAACTGATGTGAAGAAGAGTAAAAGAGTCATGATCTTGGCTCACGACTCACGTCCTGCTTTTTCTTTTTAGAAATATATTTAGCACAGTTCATCCGTATGATGATACAAAAAAAAGTTACCTTGTTTTAATAAAATGATTTTTTTTTTGGTGGACTGGTGTTTGTGTAACTGTGGTTATTTCAGTTTTTTTCCCTTGCAAAAATATGTCGACCGTGAAAATAAATTTCAAGCTGTTCTTATCATTCATACACCTTGACCTCCTAAAAATAATTGTTCAACCTGGAACGTACAATTAGCAGGCAATAGAACAGGTCACATTGGCCTTGGAACCATCAAAAAGTAGTATTCACACAATCTCGGCATCAATTTTCCTTAAAAACAACTGAAAAAGCAAGGTAAAGAGTGATTGATTTTTTTAATGAAAGTTATTTGAATTAATTTATTTAATTTTCATAATATTTGAAATATGTTGGGATTAATGTGACTCAATATTATCTGCAGCTCTTACACTCCAGGCAGCCTCCGGGTCCTGCCTCATGCACAGCTTAAAATGCAACCATTCACGATCAGACACATCCGTTGATTGCTGGCTCTCAGTAAAGGGACATTGCTGTGGTCCACGCATGAATCTGTTTTCTAAGTGCCTTATCCAATACAGTGTTGAGGCCAGTTTTCCCAGAAGCCAATTAAAGGGGAACACACAATAACTTGTAAAACCTCCAATTTACATCACCAAATAGACTACATTTCAAGGTTAAAGAATTATCATTTTCTGCGATTCAGAACGAGGCAGCAAAACTTCCTGTAATCTGATGTGGCCCTATGACATTGTAAAGGAGCAGGCTTGTGAACATCTCGTTTAATCCAATGGAAATATTACTCTCAACTTTTTTACGTTTTTGCCAATAAATAATATTACATTGTTAACTCTGCATAAAGAACCTTGGAATGGAACGTTTTTTGCAGTGAAATGTTTGCTGCATAACCTATACCTTTTCTCTCCTACATCACATTGCATTAGTCATTACAGTGATTAGTGAGCAGGAAAGGCTGCATCACATTGCAATTTGTGTGGAACTTGAATGCGAATTTGTTATAACATGGCGTAACTTACAATACTTTCACAAAGTTCATGATTTTGTGCTCAATTTTGAGTTTGTAAAGTTTTTCTATAATGTCAATGATTTTATTTTGTGACTGAAATTAAATAATTTTGTGTCTGCAAAATTGGGACTGTAGTTCCACCTTAACCTACTAGTACTGTATGTCTTTGGACTGTGGGAAGAAACTGGAGCACCTGGAAGAAATCCACACAAATGAAGGGAGAACATACAATTCCATCCAGAATGCACCCCAGGAATTGAACCCAGGACCCCAGCTCTGTGAACCACAGTGCCACCTCATTGCTATAGTCACTATAATTAAATGGAGTTTTTAATGAAAGTTCGGGAGGAATGAAGGCAGCCGCGCTCATTCGACAGAGCTGCTGCAATTCTCACTAATCCTGACGTAAGCAACCGGTCTCCATAAATATCAAACGTCACCCTCTCCTCTTCCTCGTTCGTTTTCTGCATGGTTTGTTTTCACCTAGCTCGAATCTGTGCTCCCTTCTCACGGATCTACAAATCCGCGGCTCCGATGAAGACCTTTTCTGCAGCGCAGGAGACTCTCCTACTCTTCTCGTCCAGTCCACCCCCCACAGCTCCCCTCACCTCCGTCTCATCGCCTCCTTCAGCCGCCGTGCCACATCAGCGCTGCTCATCTCCCAGCCAGTCCTCACAAGATCTAACTCCTCGCCAAAGACTGCGTTCCGCCGTCGTAGTCCCTCTCTCATTACAAACCCAGCCTTCCCGCTCCTCCACGGCAAAATCTCCAAATAACCCCCGCTTCTCTCGAGGATGTCCCTGCCGCCGCGCTTCACGCACATCGGCTCCCCCTTCTCCTGGATCATATCTCGCGACTTCCAACCGGACCGTAGCAAGCCTCCAGAGGATACTTCGAAAACATGGCATCCATTTTAAAAGAAACGCTTCCCAAAAAAAAAACTATTTTTTCCCTGTACTTAACCGCAGTCTACACAAGGAAACATCAACTCCCCAGCTTCCCCCGGCGCCCTCTGATGACATCATCCGCGCCGCCGCCTCTCATCCCAACGTGAGGACCGCAAGGCCGCTCGCGCCTCTGCCTGTCACATCTTCTGTCTTGTCTTGTCCTGATATATCCGTTTCTGTCTGTTCCCCCAAGCAATCCATTCCTCTGCTGAACAACTGCACCTAGCCTCTTCCACCGAGCCTCCTGCCCTAATCTCCTCACTGCCGAGTCTAAGGCCCCAGGCTCACACCCCTCCCCCCCCCACCCCTCTCTCCGCTTAATCTAATTTCTGCACTCTCCTCTGTCTCTACCTCCGGCGTCCAACACGGCTCACGCTCCGCCAGCTTGGTGCCTTCGGCCCCGGTTTCTTTTCTTTCGGCCCCTGCTGCTGTCTCCATGGCCCGAAGGCCAGCTAGTAAACGACCCCCAGCTCAGCCAGCCAGCCCTTACCCTCCCCCACCCCCTGGCATCCAAGACGACTCGGCAGCCTCCTCAGTCCCTAACGCAGCCTCCGCCCCTGCTTCAATGGAAACAAAAAAAAAAACATCCTCATCCATTTGGCCATCCATGCAGTAGTTCATATAATCAACAAAGGAAAGTCTTCATCCCAATCCATCACGAAATTCCTCTGCCGCTTTAAATGGATTTCTCTCACATCAATTCATCTGCGCAGCTGCTCACATTCCAGGTCACCTTAATAAGATAGCTCTCTCTCTCGCTTTCAATTCAGGAACTCGGCACCAGATGCAAGACCGAACCCCTGCACAGTACCTCCCTATTCGGAACTCGCATTCCTCTGAATCATCCTTTCCATCACTATCTCCAGCTGGCCCAGCAAACTATCCCCTTAGGGATCGCCCCTCGAACTCTCAATTCTTACTGCACTGCCTGGAATGGCTTCCAATCCTTCCACCTCTCCGTGAACATAAAATTCCGTTCTTTCAATATTCTCACCGTATCATCCTTCGTTTGCTATCGTAGAAACTCACTCAAGGTACGAGCATCCACCACCAAAGTATACCTGTGCGGCATCCACTCCTTTTCGGCACGATCTGTCCATCCCTTATCTACCCTCAAATTACTCTCCTTAAAGGCTTTCGGTGGCTTGAAAAACCACTTCCGAACCTACGCATCTACGTTGTCAGGTCAGGTTACCACTCACCCTGGGCCAACCGCCCTCTTGAATCTTTATTCTTGTTAGCCTTCTTTATCTCCCTAAGGTGCTCCAAAATTACCGCTCATTCCACATCCTTCGATCCTTCTTCTCAACCCTGCTTATCCAACATCTCCATCTTATCTTCCAAGACACTGACCTTCTATCTCAAAAGCAAAACCAACCAACTCGGATCCGCCACTCTCATCTATTATTTCAAACTCTGTTCCTACATAAGCCCTTATGAGCCTCTATCCCATTACGCACATCTTCGCACCTCTGCCGGAGCTTACCCTACTGTCCCTCTGTTCGCAAATGAGAAGGGCCGTATCATGATACCCTCCTAAACAATTCTCCGGGCACTCCTTTAGATCAGGGGCCGCATCCTCCGGATGCGCTCGCCAAGGCATACCCCAGTATCTCATCAAGCAACTCGGCCGTCGATCCTCCGAGGCTTACCATGCATACATCAAAACTAACCCCGGTATCCTCAAGCAGGCACTTTCTCTCCTCAGCCGAATTCGCCCAATAATATTTTGTTTTTGTTTTTTCTGCACTGGTTACTGGGGGTCCCGCTTGGTTCTTTTGGGGGGTCCTATCCTCCCTGTCCAACGGCGGGGAGGATGGCCCTCAGCCAAGCGGGTTACGCCAAATCTCCACATCACAATAAACAATTCTAATTTCTCCCAAGCTTTCAGATGCTGTCATTCCTCGTGAATGTCAAAACTCATTTGCAAATGAGCAGCCTGGGATCCAAAAGGATAAAGACAAGGATCCAAACAAAGCACTATCCCAAAGCTTGGCTTTGTACAGTATTTCATACAGGGCTTGATGCAGAAGGCAGATAATCTAAGTCCATGCAATAATTGCTAAGGGAAAGTGACTTTGTGTTTTTGGAGGGAAGTCACTCAACACGGAGCTGTGTTAGTGAAACGATAGTTCTGATGTACGGCTGATGTCCAAACACTGAAAACATGATTGTGTATGCAATCGCACTCCCGAGCTCCATTGGGTATGGTTAAAATAACTTTTTATAGTTCATCACATTCAAAGTGTGTGTACTTGATGAAAGTGTAACACGCATTTGGAGGAGTTATTCAGGATTTTCTTTCATTCAACTATTTCAAGACCCATTATTTTCAGATGTTGTAGTATACGTGAATAATGAAAGGCCTTCATATTACACAATGAAGGAATGACTTCGCAGGTGTGAAGAATAAAAGATTAATTCAGCTCACTTTGGGGAGTTTCACAATGGCCCTCCTTATAGAAATGTGGGTTTGATTAAAGGAGTGAAGAAAAAGCACTGAATAATATTTGCTTCTGTAAACGTAATCATCTCAAAATATGGTTGAAGAAATTGAAGAAGGTTAAACATAATCCAAAACGTATAAGGTCAATTTAAGTACAACCAGAATTCTAGTGTTTATGCAATGCATCTGTGGGTTGATATGAAATACGGCCGTACTTAAACTAAACGAGGTTATCGAGAGCATATTCCGAGTACGGCTGTGGCCAGTTGTACTGTGAACTGCGAGGACCGTATCTTATCCTGAACGGGCTGTGCGAATACCGTCCTCTGCTGGCAGAAGGAATAGATTACAACGGCACTGTATTGGCGATTAGTCCTATTGCTAGAATATTGAAACAACAAGGAGTCCGCGGAGTCAAGCAATGCTGAATAAACAAGTACCTGAAATTCAATAGGATTTTGTGTATTGATTACAAATAGGTGTGGAATTCTCATGTACAGTGCTATTCATGGATTCCTTACACAAGCAGCCGTTGTTATGATACTTTCGTAATCTGAATATAAATCTGTTATCTACTTAAAACTGTAATTATTGAATAGATTAATGTCTTTGAAATGCTTCATTAACTGGGCAGTTTCCATGTTTGGAAATGTTTTTATTTTGATTGCTGATTGCTAGATACTGTATGTTTAATAGGCATGCTGTTAATATTTTCTACAGGAGCCAAATAAGACAGTTATGCTGTAGTAAGTTATACATAAGTTATATAACATAAGTTATACAGTTTTTTGTTCTGAGGTCAATTTGAATCTCATACTAAATTACTGGTGTCCTTTTATCTGAGAAACACTACCTGATTGATCACCTGATGCCTAGAAATTAGCATGCACAGTAGCCCAGCGTTTAGCATTGCTAGCTCACAGTTCTGAGGCCCTGGGTACACTTCTGGACCTGGGGTGCTATCTGTATGGAGCTTGTATGTCCTCCCCATGTTTGCATGAGTTTGCTTTGGGTGCTCCGGCTTCCTCCCACACTTCAAAGAACTACTGGTAGGTTAATTGGCTTCTGGGATAATTGGTGAGTGTCTGTGTCTTCCCTGCATTGGACTACCATCCAGTCCCAGGTATCTCCTGCTTATTACTTTCTGAGGCTCTGGCTCCCCCGTGCCCCGCGACCCCCTGACCCCCTGACCCTGAATTGGATGAAGCGGTTAGAAAATGGGTGGTTTCTGTTATGCTCTGGTCATGCTCTGCCATAGCAACAACTTGTAAAAAATGCAGATGCTAGGATTTAACTCAAAGAAGGAGCTCAGATCACTGTGTTGGCATCGCTGTACAGGTGTCCGGTGTGTTTTAGAACATATGTTAAAATCTTATTTACTAACTTCTAGACTTTTTACCCCCCATATCAGTCTGCAGGTGCACAGTGGTCTGTGGACACCCTCCTTGCTCTGTCGTAAAACAGGAAATAAAAAGCAACTGGTTTTGACTTTAATGCACTGAGACTGTGGAACTCACAGAACTCTCTTGTCAGAAAGGCAGCTTCTAACAGCTTTTAAGTGAAGACTAAGAACACTTTTCTATTTTATTAAAATAGATTATATATGTTTTGTTTAAATATATGTTATAAATGTTAAAACGACAGCTCGTATAAGCTTGTATTTTTACCTTTCGATCATTTTTAGAATTGCTTTGAGTTGCTTTTACCATGATAAACAGTACAAAATATGACTGTGCAGGATATCATTTATTTGCCATTTTTGCCTTTTCCAGATACCTGGGAAACAAAGCTCATATCTCATTTGCCAATGGAGCCCAGTCCTAAGCCTGGTGCTCTGTCCCCCTCCCCGAAGGACACAGACTCGAATCGACCCGCGCCCTTAAGGCGAAAGGATCTGATCTCCACGTACTGCCTGCCTCCCAAGATACAGCTTCTGAAGGACACCTTCCAAGAGAAACTGATGCAGGAAAAGGAGAAAAAAATGATCGCCATGTACAATCGGCGGCAGGAGGCAGCTCTACAGAAGATGAGAAAATCTTTCCAATATGTCAAATACGCTGCGGAGAAGAAGACGGGGAACAGCTATCGCTTCCAAGCCCAACAGGGCCCCGAGAAGAACATTGTGGGGTATGATCGGTCTTACCCCCTGAAGCCTATGGGTAACAGGAAAGTCTCCGGCCCTGGTGAGGTTCGGGCTGTGGACCGCCCGGAAGCACAGAGTGATTCCTTGTTTGCCCCCACCCCGCCTCAGGATGGTCATGAGAGGCCCTGCGAGAGGCTGGGCAGGAGGGGCTCAAGAGTATGCAAACCTAAGGACAGGACTGTCCTCCCCATGGTGGCGACCCCTCCAGGGCAATGCCCTTCTCATGCCAATGGGAAGGAGCACTTTCAGTTGGAAGAGGAGCTACGAAAAGTGGCCGAGGCAGAGGCCGCGTTGAAGGAGGAGCATCGCCGGAGGGAGGCCAGCCTGCAGGATGAGATGCGCCGGAAGGAGGCCATGATGAAGGAAGAGATTCGCCAGAAGGAGGCCATGATGCAGGCGAAGCTCTTCAGAGCTCAGGAGGAGCTGAGGATGGTTCAGAGAGAGATGGAAGACTCCAGAGAGGTGGCCGGAAGGGAAAATAGAGGACTCCTAACCCGAAGGAAGACATTCCAGGCGAGGCAGAGCGAGCTTCGCCCCAGAGGACCGTGGGCCAACCACCGCTCTAAGGCCGTGCCTCTTCTGACCTGCAGAATGGAGAAGCAAAAAGCCTTCACTCCAAGGAAAGCCCTTCCTTTCAGAGGAGACAACCTTGATTATGCTTCTCCAATGGAAGATGGCGGATGCGCAGAATCGCACTTTCCCTCTGCGCTTTCCCATCAGGAGAGACGTCAAGTGAGCCCTTGCAACCGTGGGCTAGAAGACGTCCCCTGTGGAAGGAGAAAGTATCTCAAGAAAGCAAGGCTCCCTGAAAGCGACGTGTCAGCGGCACAGGCTGCGCAGGCCCACTTCAGAAATAACACCTCATGTCTGGATGAACAAACTCTGTCAGTGGAAAACAGATATTTGTCCCCTACAAGTCTGATGTGCCCTACCGCTGAGCAATTTCCATATGAGAATAGCCAGAGTGGAAACCCTCAGCTGGTGCCCTGTGAACTGTGTCACAGGAAGTTTGCTGTAGAGAGGTTGGAGAAACACAGCAAGATCTGCAAGAAGCTTCAGAATTCAAAGAGGAAGGTTTTTGACTCTTTCAAGCACAGGGCCAAGGGAACAGAACTGGAGACATACATCCATAAGAAGAAGGTTAAACCGCCAATCGTGGTAAGGGCTATCCTTAAACTCTTTCCAAGCTTCCGTTGTTTTCTCCTAGAGTCAGACTCAGCTTATAAATCAATGTAAACAATAAATAAGTGTTTTATGAAGTACTCTTCTGAAAAACTGCCGCAAAGGCACATTTGCCAGACAGAATAAATGGGTCTTAGTGACTTCTGAATTCTGTTGTAAAAATGTACATGAGATATCAAGCAAATAGCACTCACGGGAAAAAAAAACATAACCAAATTGTACTCTCTACCCAATGACCTGAAAGGTAGCCCCAGAAAGCTAAGTTATTACTGTATTGATATTTTCTTGCCTTGTGAATGGTTTGTGACCAGACTGTGTACGCAGTGCTAGTCTGGACTTTTTCTGGAAGCTGTTTCATTGGTTTCATTTCCTGTTCCCAGCTGAGAAAGAACAACTGGAGGCAGAAGCACGAGGATTTCATTCGGAGCATCAAACAGGCCAGGAAGCTGCAGCAGGTGATCACGCAAGGAGGGAAGGTTGTGAACCTGCCCCAGCCCCCCGCGAATCCAAACCCCGACTACGTGCCCTGCCCTCACTGCGGCCGGCGCTTTGCCCCCAGGCCGGCACAGAGGCACATCCTCAAGTGTCAGCACATCAGGAGCCGCCCTCCTCCTCCTCCTCGCAGATGAACACTGATGTGAAGAAGAGTAAAAGAGTCATGATCTTGGCTCACGACTCACGTCCTGCTTTTTCTTTTTAGAAATATATTTAGCACAGTTCATCCGTATGATGATAAAAAAAATGTTACCTTGTTTTAATAAAATGATTTTTTTTTGGTGGACTGGTGTTTGCGTAACTGTGGTTATTTCAGTTTTTTTCCCTTGCGAAAATGTGTGTCGACCGTGAAAATAAATTTCAAGCTGTTCTTATCATTCATACACCTTGACCTCCTAAAAATAATTTTTCAACCTGCAACGTACAATTAGCAGGCAATAGAACAGGTCACATTGGCCTTGGAACCATCAAAAAGTAGTATTCACACATTCTCTGCATCAATTTTCCTTAAAAACAACTGAAAAAGCAAGGTAAAGAGTGATTGATTTTTTTAATGAAAATTATTTGATTTAATTTATTTAATTTTCATAATATTTGAAATATGTTGGGATTAATGTGACTCAATATTATCTGCAGCTCTTACACTCCAGGCACCTGATAAAGTGGAACGCAGTGTCTTTGCCTTACATGGCGCTCAGCTCTTCCTCAATCCCAGCAGAAGCAGCAGCCTCCGGGTCCTGCCTCATGCACAGCTTAAAATGCAACACCGAGTAATACAACAAACAACAGGGAAAACCATTCACAATCAGACACATCCGTTGATTGCTGGCTCTCAGTAAAGGGACATTGCTGTGGTCCACGCATGAATCTGTTTTCTAAGTGCCTTATCCAATACGGTGTTGAGGCCAGTTTTCCCAGAAGCCAATTAAAGGGGAACACAATAACTTGTAAAACCTCCAATTTACATCACAAAATAGACTACATTTCAAGGTTAAAGAATTACCATGTTCTGCGATTCAGAACGAGGCAGCAAAACTTCCTGTAATCTGATGTGGCCCTATGACATTGTAAAGGAGCAGGCTGTGAATACATCTCGTTTAATCCAATGGAAATATTACTCTCAACTTTTTTACGTTTTTGCCAATAAATAATAATATATTGTTAACTCTGCATAAAGAACCTTGGAATGGAATGTTTTTTGCAGTGAAATGTTTGCTGCATAACCTATACCTTTTCTCTCCTACATCACATTGCATTAGTCATTACAGTGATTAGTGAGCAGGAAAGGCTGCATCACATCGCAATTTGTGTGGAGCTTGAATGCGAATTTGTTACAACATGGCATAACTTACAGTACTTTCACAAAGTTCATGATTTTGTGCTCAATTTTGAGTTTGTAAAGTTTTTTCTAAAATGTCAATGATTTTATTTTGTGACTGAAATTAAATAATTTTGTGTCTGCAAAATTGGGACTGTAGTTCCACCTTAACCTACTAGTACTGTATGTCTTTGGACTGTGGGAAGAAACTGGAGCACCTGGAAGAAATCCACACAAATGAAGGGAGAACATACAATTCCATCCAGACTGCACCCCAGGAATTGAACCCAGGACCCCAGCTCTGTGAACCACAGTGCCACCTCATTGCTATAGTCACTATAATTAATGTCAAAATACGTTTGCAAATGAGCAGCCTGGGATCCAAAAGGATCAAGACAAGGATCCAAACAAAGCACTATCCCAAAGCTTGGCTTTGTACAGTATATCATACAGGGCTTGATGCAGAAGGCAGATAATCTAAGTCCATGCAATAATTGCTAAGGGAAAGTGACTTTGTGTTTTTGGAGGGAAGTCACTCAACATGGAGCTGTGTTAGTGAAATGATTGTTCTGATGTACGGCTGATGTCCAAACACTGAAAACATGATTGTGTATGCAATCGCACTCCCGAGCTCCATTGGGTATGGTTAAAATAACTTTTTATAGTTCATCACATTCAAAGTGTGTGTACTTGATGAAAGTGTAACACGCATTTGAAGGAGTTATTCAGGATTTTCTTTCATTCAACTATTTCAAGACCTATTATTTTCAGATGTTGTAGTATATGTGAATAATGAAAGGCCTTCATATTTCACAATGAAGGAATGACTTTGCAGGTGTGAAGAATAAAAGATTAATTCAGCTCACTTTGGGGAGTTTCACAATGGCCCTCCTTATAGAAATGTGGGTTTGATTAAAGGAGTGAAGAAAAAGCACTGAATAATATTTGCTTCTGTAAACGTAATCATCTCAAAATATGGTTGAAGAAATGAAAGAAATTGAAGAAGGTTAAACATAATCCAAAACGTATAAGGTCAATTTAAGTACAACCAGAATTCTAGTGTTTATGGAATGCATCTGTGGGTTGATATGAAATATGGCCGTACTGCATTTCGAACAAGTTGTAAGGGATTTAGCCAGGAGAGGTATTCTCATTCACTCAGTAAGGTCTTTATTCATATGCAATATGGGAAAAAGCCATCACCTGTCTGCGCAGAGAAGTGAAAGCTGATTCAAAAGCAAGCAGGGAGACCCCTTGTTTTATATCTTTTTTAAGCTGATGCAACACTTCAAGGACAGTCAAAGCAGTCATTTTCCATTCCTTATCGGTTTTTGCTTTAAGCAAAGAAGAGCAGTTATTCAAATGGTTTCTCACACTCCCTTCTTCAAGCAGCCGAGATAAACAGTATTAAAACATCCTGTGCCCTTGACAAGTTGGGTGCTATCACACTTTGTTCTAAGTATCCAGCTGGTTCTGCAGCACAGCTCTGTCCGTAAACAACATAGAATAAAACACTTTTTCTCAGTAACTTTTCATTACATTCCCTCCTTTTTATCCTTAAATGTGTTCATACCACAGAGTCCTCATAGGGGTCACCCTAGTCAGACAACAGCACAACAGCAAAAACACTACAACAGGCATGAATAGCTTTAAGAAAAACAGTCCCCATGACCCAAAAAATGATTTTAACCATGAAAAGAAGGGGAACTCATTGCCAATGCCCTGTTCTTGATTTACCCTGTTCTTAAGTTCTTTCAGCCGGTGTATTGCGAGGGTGAGGTGACCATGGTCATCATCACTAGCAGGGATATACAGATGCAGCCATTCAAAACAAGCGGGCGATACCGCATTATTTTGCGGTGTGCTTATCGCGGTGTAACACAAGTTACCATATTAATACCGTGTATTCTCGCATAGTACCGCATAATACCACATGTTCTAATGAATGACCTTGGACAAGCTGTAAACTCAAAGTATTGCCCTGGTCCACATTCTTTTTTTCATTGACCGTCTTTGTAAAAGTAACACCACAGCATTTCGTTGATCCAATCACGCATTTGTTTCCAATCATGCAAAGTACAGTCATTTTTGAGAATCTCCAATTCACCATGCCTTTTGCATGCTCATAAGAGATATTGATTTAGGAACATAAACATATTACTGTATGCAAACTGTACTGTATACAGTATGTATATGTATATTTAATGTCTTTACTGTGCCCGTTTAAGTATTAAATATTTATATGGAATTTTACCACTGAAGGGAAATCTTAGTAGCTGAGCATAAAAAGAATAGGAGCATAACGCGTGTGAAGGCCATAAATGATATTAATTTTGGAACATAAACATACAGTATTACAGTATGTAAACTGTATATGGCTGGTCTCGGTACAAAAATACACACCAGTATTCCATTTCTCCCTAAACAATATTAAGCATCGAAGTCTTTAACTAACATGTGAAATAACGTGTGTATAAAAAGTGGTAGTTTTAAGCTTTTCTGCAAATACGCTCAATACAGGAGCAAACAAGCATACTTTTAGAATTTGATTAATAGGGAATATAATATGGAATCGCATATCTAAAGAAATTAATAATGATATAATTCTATTCATGTGCTGAACTTGTAAGTGAGAGGTTGGCTGTTCAAATCCAGCCTGTGCCATGACTTTTCTTTTAACAAGCATTTCTTTGAAAAAATAAAATAGCAATATTATGGACAATTAATTGACTTTTTATATTTCTAAATATCACAACATGTTCGAATCTAAGTCATTTTTTAATAACAATGAATAGTCACCACGCATGCTTACACAGCTCCCTGGGTAAAGTATCACAAAGTCTTAGAGAACTTAACATTTTTATTATCAACAAATTGTAAATACACTGTTTACATTGGGGTTATTAATATTTCACTTGAGTGTATGGGGGATTGTCAGCAGACCCCCCCCCCCTCTTAGACTGCGCAAACAATTTTTTTAATTTTTAGAAAGAAATGGCGGCTGTATGCTTTACAATATAAACATTTACTGTCAAACTTTAAATCAACAATTGATTTAAAGATGATCTGTCAAAGTGCAATGGAAAACAATATTGTTTTTGTTTTTGTTGTTTTTATCCCGTAAGGCGCTTTGAGAAGCCACCTTTAAAGGCGCTATATAAAGGCACTGATTCCTATGGAATGTGTATTCTTTCTTCTTTTTTTCAGCATGGAATAAACCTATTACGTGATTTTAAGGTTTGTGTGAAAAGCCAGGGTATCAGCTTGTTCCCCCCTCCCGCACCTCTCTCTGTACAGTAGAGGCTCCTGTCCTGACTGGTGGAGCTCATACAACTGTGTCTGGAGAGGATCCATGGTATCAGGGTCAACCCCATGGCTATGCAGCTTGTTTCCCCCCCTGCACCTCTCTGTGTACAGTAGAGCCTCCTGTCTTGACTGGTGGAGCTCATTCAGCTGTATCTGGAGAGGATCAAGCGGGGTATCAGCTTCAAACCCACGGCTGGGCAGCTTGTTTCCCCCCTCCTGCCCCCCTCTGTGTACAGTAGAGCATTCCTTCATGACTGGTGGAGCTCATACAGCTGTGTCTCGAGAGGATCCAGGGTATCAGCTTCAACCCCATGGCTGGGTAGCTTGTTCCCCCCTCCCAACCCTCTCTGTGTACAGTAGAGCCTCCCTCCTGTCTGGTGGAGCTCATACAGCTGTGTCTGGAGAGGATCCAGGGTATCAGCTTCAACCCCACGGCTTGCAACTTGTTCCCCTCTACCACCCCTCTGTGCGTACAGTAGAGCCTCTTGTCCTGACTGGTGGAGCTCATACAGCTGTATCTGGAGAGGGAGGGAGAGAGGGGTGCGGAACCAGGGAACTATTTACATGGAAAACGGGCGATCTCCCCAGCCCGTATGCCCCTTTCACTGTGTGGCAGCTGCAATAGTCAGCGGCCTACCTAAACCCCGCCCTGACCACTCCTGTCCTGCCCCTCACCGCGCACCCCAGCCGGGTGTTCTTCAGCCGCCCCCCAGGGCGAAAGCGCTACAATGCTAAAAATAAGATACACTCTGCAGACATTCACAACAGCGACTGTCAGAAGATAGGACACAGCAACTCAGACACCGATTGAATGGAAAGGGACACTTTAATGTTCTGTGCGGGTGGTACAGCACCCCACCGCGCCAGCGCGCCAGCAAAGTGAGAGATACACACCAGTTTTCATTGTCAAAAAGTAATTGTTTTTTACTTTTGTACACCAACGCATTAGCAAGTTAAAGCTATCCCATTGAGGAGCTGGGCGCAATAATTGTTTTGTTCCTTGATTTTCTGATCTGCAAGGCCATTAGAATTCTGTCTGGCATTGCCAGATTGTGAAAAAATAAAAGTATTTAAATCATAAGATACAATCTACAGACATTCACAACATATACATATCTTAAAACATTTACATATCTTGTTAAATTATTACTTTAAATATGTACTTTAAGTTACTGAAACAGCCAGTTAATAAAATCGTTGTAATTTTGTTCTTGTTTGGAGGTGGGGATATTCTGACAACAATTGATTTAAAGACAATCGGTCAAAGTGAAATGAAATACAATATTACGCTGGGTAAACGTTCCGAGGTCAAATTCTTTCATGATGGGGGTACCTTTAAAGGTCTAAGCCAGAAACCATCATTATGTCTCATTTTTGATTCTCTCTTCCAAACGAGAACAAAATTGCGACAATTTTATTAGCGGGCTGTTTCAGTAACTCAAAGTATTCATTTAAAGTAATAATTTAACAATAAATCCCGCACCCAGCAGAAGAATCCTACTCCGTTGGGCTGCTGAGCAAGGCCCTTAACCCCAACTGCTCCAGGGGCGCTGTACAATGGCTGACCCTGTACTCTGACCACAGGCTCTCTCCCTATCTCTTTCATCTGTGTGTCTGTGTATCTCATGGAGAGCAAGCTGGGGTATGCGAAAAGATAATTACTAATGCAAGAAATTGTAAAGGTTTAATAAAATAATGTTGTTGTATATCTAAGCAAGTGTTCCTGCATCCCTCTTCTGCACTATAGGCATGGCTTTTATTCTGTTTGCTCCATTTCTAAAACTTTTTGCTCATGTGCATTTTTGTATTTTTTTACACCTCTAGCACTTTAACGTCCTGAATTTTCATTTGCCTTAATTTGTAGAATGAATTTGAGTTTTAGCCTTAAAAATCTTAATTTGTCACTATCTTTTGTTTCTTGTCCTACAACTGTTATTATTGATCACCATGACTTCATTCAGCCTTTCCTGAACGTCTATGACAGGCAGAGAGAGTGCTGTTTCTGGGGCGATCTTTTGCAGCTGACATTTCACTGTTTTAAACGAACAAGAAATTAGATTGCTCATAAATCACTTATTCTATATAAATACAGCGTAATTGCCCTCCGAAAATCCTCTTTTTCTTGTTCGTTTTAGAGACCTTGATCGAAACTGATTTTAGATGTCAGAAAGGATTTATTTTCTCTGTATTTCCTACATTGCTTTGTCGAGATTTTAACTTTATATTTAGGCTCAGATTTCAACTATAAATCGTACACTAATTAATAGCAGTAAATACTGATGTTTTGCTCCCTCTTACCACAAAAATATATATGTTTTGTAGCTGGGATGAACTTTATTTCGTACGCGTAGCTACTGCGATTTGGACACGAAGCGGTTAAAGATGGCGGCAAATCAGGCACCCAGAGAGGGGGGGGGGGGCGTCTTCTCGCCTCCATAACTAAAATGCCAAATAGGAGTGGCTTAAGCGACATACACAGTCGTGTAACTGACAGTTTGAGGTAGCCTATCGTGTAAATTTCGCTTTGTTGCTGATAGGTTAAGCTTTCGAAACTCTGCCCCAAAGTCATGTGACTGATTTTTCGCCCTGTTTCGTTGGTTAAACGCAACGATCACAAGCACCACCATGGTAACTGGGATGTGTAGTTTTTAATTCCGTTTGAATTATAACTGTACGTACTGTCTTCATATTTGGCCAGGGCTTTAAAGAGAAGGCGCGCCAAAAAATGTCGGTGCCGTCGTCTCCGCTTTAAAGGTACAACCGTGCTGGAAGAATTTGACCTCGGAAGTTTGCCCAGCGCACTTCAAGTACTGCACCTTCTCACACGTGTAGCCAGCTGCGTTGAGCCGTGGTTATATGATGTCATCTTTTATTGTATTATTTTATTTTGTGAACTTCCCCCAGATGAGTTCCGTTTTTCTGTATGGAGTTGGCTTTGCGACAGCCCTTGGGGTTTGTTGGTGGCGGGGCGCCAGTGAAGGTGCCCCTGGGGTCACAGGCGGCTCGTTTCTCTGGGGAGCCCTCAGACGCGCTGTGGCCGCCAGTCGGGTGAGACGCCAGCGGCATTTTTAATTTTATTTTCATTACAGATTCGTGTGGCGACATTATATATATATATTATTTCTGTAGTAGTACAGTTGTGTGCCAGATGAATCGCGGTAATGCACGAAGGTGATGTTTAATGCCTCACACGGTGTTGACCCACATGTTGTGTTTTGCTGAGCAGGAGAGAGAGAGACATTCAGCGTGTGTGACGCCAACGGGTTTTCTGTTCTAGAGGCTCTGTCATCCGTTGTGTTATAATTGTTTTCTTTCTTATTTAGTATTTCAGGTGTGTCGATTTTATGAACCAAATGTTAACGTACAACACGGGAAAAGGTGCATTGTAGAGTAAGATAACGGATATCGGCTTGTATCGTGGAGAGGACGTATAATGTGCTGAAAGATGGGAAGAGAAAGGGGCGATTTCTGCGCGCATTCTAATCATTGTGATTGATTTGATATTGATCTGATATGTGTGGTCATGTGAATGTACATAGATGGTGGGTATGGTGTTAATAATATATGATATGATATAATTACTTGTATATATCATATATCATTCTTTCTATTTTGATATATGGTAATCCTTCTAGATATTATGATTCTGTTTCCCGAAAGCTCGTAGCGCTAAGAACATCGTAAACTCGCTCTTAAGCTCGATCGTTAATTGACGAGTGTTTCCCAAAACCCATCGTAACTGAAGTAGCACGTTAAATCCTTCGTCATCTACGTGCTCCCCGACCCGCTCGTTCATCACTAAGTGCTTCTTAAACTGGCCTCCTCCTGCCCACCCTGAGCGCCAGAGATCGCCAGACAGAGCACAGTCACTTCACGGCAGGGGCATCCTCTGGGAATACAGGACACTAAGAGTTTATATGAAGGACTTTGATATTGTGTTGTACTGTGTCGGAGGAAATTCGAAAAAAGAACATTTATTTATACAGTGATGAATTTATGAGTCATCCTGGGTATATTTCATATTCATTTTTAGACTTGACTAGATGATATTATTTTCAGTATGAAGTGCAGCAATGCATTATTTTAGTGAAATCATTGGGCCTAACATGTATTTATAATGTAGCGCCACGCAGGGCGCTTTAGTCCTGCGCACGCAAGGCGGGCTGAGAACAGCACCTGGGTTCTACCGGACTGTATAGCGGGACGGAGGCTGGGATACAGTCTCTTCCCTTCAGGTGTGTGTGTGTGTGTGTTAGTGAAGGTGCAGCGCTGTAACCCCTGTCCCTGTGTGTGTACCTTTCCCGATTCGAGTTAATAAATGTGTTGTTCAGCCCCAGTCCTGAGTCCCACGCCTGCTCCATTCCGTACCCAAACCCGCGGTCGATACCGCGTAGTTCCAACACCGTTTGATGTTCTGTCGTGATTGTTGACGGTAAAGCTTAGATCTGCTTGTTTTTAAATTTGATTATAGGTCCTGTATTTGTTGAGTGACACATGCCAAGCTTAGCAGTTAATGTTTCCATTGAGTTCCAGTACACCCAATAACTATAAATAACAGTTTTTTCTCATGAAATATTGATTCTAACTATGGCAGCGCGCCAAAAAATATTGCTTTAAATCAAGGACGTCGTGCGGGACGCATACACTGTCCACGCAGTTAATCTTGGTTTTCAGTCATTTCTTTTCTTTGCTCTTAGAAACAATAAGGTCCCTTTTTGTGCCTATCTATATGCTTTTGCTTAAATTATGATGTCAAGTTTACTTCATATTCCTTTTCACAACTTTATTTCATCCCACTGAAGGACCAAAACCGACACCATATAATGAAAGAATTGTCAATCGATTGTTTACATACGTACATACAGTACGTACATCGTAAAGTTGCTTGAAAGTCTCTAAGATTAGTTGTTTTCGGGAAACTCACCCCTGTTCTTTATCCTTCTGCTCTCACTGTGTTTATTACCGCCATCTACTGTCTCCTCTAACTGTGTATTGTCATCATGCATATCTTGTGTATTATTTATTGTTGTTGGTTTTGTCATTCTATTAAGAAGCCACCTTTCAAGGCGCTATATAAATTAATGTTTATTATTATTATTATTATTATTTATTTTTTTAAAGTTGTACATTCTGACGCCATGAGATTTTTAGATTTTGAGATTCTCATATTTTTGGCTTCTACAACAAACAGTAACAATGTGCTTGAATGGTTCTGCAAAAGTTTAGCTATATCTTTAAAGCCATCCTCATCTTTATCAGGTACAAAGAAAAGAAGGTAGGCCGGCTTCTGTTTGGAATGTTTTAGTTAGTTTTAATTTTTTAAACCCCAAGTAAACATATTTTGTGCCTTTCTCTGAACTTTTTTGCATTTCAGTTCAGTTGTTTTTAAGCTTATTTTACAGTTGCTAGGTTCCTGAACTGTGCAGTATTTCTTTTGGGTTTTGTGCAAATCATATTCTAACGGTTGGGGGGAAAAAGCACAGGTGCCATCCCACCATTAAACCCTGAAACTTACCTTAGCCGATTCTTCAACTAAACCAGACATGTTAACTAAGTGTTACAGTATGTTCTTCGAATGTGTGTCAGCCAATCAGATTTCAGGACTGGAATTATTGGTTTTGTAATAGGGAATATAGTATGGAATCACGTATCTAAAGAAATGAATAATGATATTAATTTAAGGATCTGAATATCTAAAAATATGTATCTATATAGCAGGTAGTATTACTGTATTCCACTTTCTTTGTAAATACGGAATAACAGATTCACAACGCGAAGCTGTGTCACTCTTCTGGGTAAAAAAAACGTTTTGAACACCCTGTTTTTAATAAGCTGCCGAGTAAAGAACAGGAATGTTCCTGCTGTCAGTCTTTACCGAAGATATCCCTAATAGTATTAATAATGAATGACCTTGGACAAGCTGTAAACTCAAAAGTGTTACCCTGGTCCACATTCTTTGTAATCGTCTTTGTAAACGAAAAAACTTTATTTTGTGTGACAATATAAAGTTTTCACGAAACCTCCTCGAGTTGTGAGAACACGTGCTTTGTGTATACAACACATTGTGAATGTTTTCACAGCCTTCATTTTGTCGTTTTTATGGCTTTTTTTGACCACGCACGAATATTCTTATGTCCATATCTTCGCAAGGGAATCAGTGCGAATTGTAATACTAATTAAATGACCGCGGGCACTTTCCACCCCCTCTACATTCTCCGAGTAGAATAGGCTAACCTTCTAATGAAAGACAGTCCACCCTCCCCCACGGAAAGGAAAAGTGCCCGCAGGCAGGCAGTATGTCAGTAACAGTGAACAGTTTTAACTGCACTACATCCCAGAGAATACCAGGGCGCATTTTTTCTACTCCCTGGCGGAAACGGGCTTCCATAAGAATCAGTATAGCTTCTGGGAAATCCATTTTTCCTGCATTAAAGTTGAACTCGTTCAGAGCGCCGTACATTGCAAACTCAAAGCGTTTCATTATTAGCTGAAGACCCTCACAGCTGAAGAAGGATTCACAGCCGAAACGATATTATTAGAGTTCATAAAGCCTGTATTACGTACTATGCCTATGTCTGCAATACACCTTTGCTAGTTAATGCTACAGTACTTCACTTTCTTGGGCGTGATTTTTTTAGGAAAAATCCAGGCTAGCAGGCTTGTTTTGTGATCTTCCTAAGATTGTTGAGCGCGGTGTCAAAATGTTTCCATATGAAAGGCATTGACGTCACCATCCTGAGGTGTGTGTAGTAGATCTGTGATGTGGTTGAGCATGAATTGTGGTGAGCCTCTGATTGGGGGAAAAAAAGACCATGTTCAAAAAATCCTAAAAAGAGAATTAAAGTTTCACATAACAAGGCATGAGGTGTGCTGGCAGCTGTGGGATGCAGTGGTGGCCTGGCACGTTGAGGTGCGCTTTCAGCTGTGTGTGGTCTGACGCAGTGGTGGCCTGGCACGGTGAGGTGCGCTGGCAGCTGTGTGGTGTGACGCAGTGGTGGCCTGGCACGGTGAGGTGCGCTGGCAGCTGTGTGACGCAGTGGTGGCCTTGCACGGTGAGGTGCACTGGCAGCTGTGTGGTGTGACTCAGTACTGGCCTGGCATGGTGAGGTACGCTGGCAGCTGTGTGGTGTGACGCATTGGTGGCCGGGTACTTTGAGGTGCGCTGGCAATTCTATGATGAAGTGGTGGCCTGGCACGGTGAGGTGCACTGGCATCTGTGTGGTGTGACACAGTGGTGGCCTGGCACGGTGAGGTGCGCTGGTGGCTGTGTGGTGTGACGTAGTGGCGGCCTGACACGCTGAGGTGCACTGGCAGCTGTTTGGTGTGACGCAGTGGTGTCCTGGCACGGTGAGTTGTGCTTTCAGCTGTGTGATGCAGTGGCTGCTGAGCACAGTGAGGTACACTGGCACCTGTGTGGTTTGACGTAGTGGTGGCCTGGTATGGTGAGGTGCGCTGGCAGCTGTGTGATGCAGTGGTGGCTGGGAACGGTGAGGTCTGCTGGCAGCTGTGTGACGCAGTTGTGGCTTGGCACGGTGAAGTGCGATTTCAGCTGTGTGACGCAGTGGTGGCCTGGCACAGTGATGTGCGCTGGCGGCTGTGTGGAGTGACGCAGTGGTGGCCTGGCACGGTGAGGTGCACTGGCAGCTGTGTGACGCAGTGGTGGCCTGGCACGGTGAGGTGCGCTGGCAGCTGTGTGGTGTGATGCAGAGGTGGCCTGGCACGGTGAGGTGTGCTGGCAGCTGTGTGGTGTGACGCAGTGGTGGCCTGGCACGGTGAGGTGCGCTGGCAGCTGTATGACGCTGCTGTGGCAGGGTACGGTGAGGTGCGCTGGCAGCTGTGTGATGCAGCTGTGGCCGGGCTCGGTGAGGTGTGCTGGCATCTGTGTGACGCAGTTGTGGCCTGGTACGGTGAGGTGTGCTGGCAGCTGTGTGACGCAGTGGTGGCCTGGCAGAGTGAGGTGCGCTGGCGGCTGTGTGGTGTGACTCAGTGGTGGCCTGGCACGGTGAGGTGCACTGGCGGCTGTGTGGTTTGACGTAGTGGTGGCCTGTTATGGTGAGGTGCGCTGGCAGCTGTGTGACGCAGTGGTGGCCTGGCACGGTGAGGTGCGCTGGTGGCTGTGTGGCGTGACTCAGTGCTGGCCTGGCACGGTGAGGTGCACTGGTGGCTGTGTGGCATGACTCAGTGGTGACCTGGCACGCTGAGGTGCGCTGGCAGCTGTGTGGTGTGACTCTGTGGGTGCCCGGCACGGTGAGGTGTGCTGGCAGCTGTGTGGTGTGACGCAGTGGTGGCCTGGCATGGTGAGGTGCACTGGCAGCTGTGTGGTGTGACACAGTGGTGTTCTGGCACGGTGAGTTGTGCTTTCAGCTGTGTGATGCAGTGGCTGCTAGGCACAGTGAGGTGCACTGGCACCTGTGTGGTTTGACGCAGTGGTGGCCTGGCACTGTGAGGTGTGCTGGCAGCTGTGTGACGCAGTGGTGGCATGGTATGGTGAGGTGTGCTGGCAGCTGTGTGACGCAGTGGTGGCTGGGCACGGTGAGGTGCGTTGGCTGATGTGTGACGTAGTGGTGGCTTGGCACGGTGAGGTGCGCTGGCAGCTGAGTGACGCAGCTGTGGCAGAATACGGTGAGGTGCGCTGGCAGCTGCGTGATGCAGCTGTGGCCGTGCTCGGTGAGGTGTGCTGGCAGCTGTGTGACGCAGTGGTGGCCTGGCATGGTGAGGTGCACTGGCAGCTGTGTGGTGTGACACAGTGGTGTTCTGGCACGGTGAGTTGTGCTTTCAGCTGTGTGATGCAGTGGCTGCTAGGCACAGTGAGGTGCACTGGCACCTGTGTGGTTTGACGCAGTGGTGGCCTGGCACTGTGAGGTGTGCTGGCAGCTGTGTGACGCAGTGGTGGCCTGGCACGGTGAGGTGTGCTGGAAGCTGTGTGACGCAGTGGTGGCATGGTATGGTGAGGTGCGCTGACAGCTGTGTGACGCGGTGGTGGCTGGGCACGGTGAGGTGCACTGGCGGCTGTGTGGTGTGACACAGTGGTGGCCTGGCATGGTGAGGTGTGCTGGCAGCTGTGTGACTCAGTGGTGGCCTTGCACGGTCAGGTGTACTGGCAGTTGTATGATTAAGTGGTGGCCGGGCACGGTGAGGTGCACTGGCACCTGTGTGACGTACTGGTGGTCTGGTACGGTGCGCTGCCACCTGTGTGGTGTGATTCAGTAGTTGCCGGGAACTTTGAGGTGCGCTTGCAGCTGTGTGATGCAGTGGTGGCTGGGCATGGTGAGGTGCGCTGTTAGATGTGTGACGCAGCTGTGGCAGGGTTCAGTGAGGTGCGCTGGCAGCTGTGTGACGCAGTTGTGGCAAGGTACGGTGATGTGTGGTAGCTGTGTGACGCAGTGGTGGCCTGGCACGGTGAGGTGCGCTGGCAGCTGTGTGGTGTGACGCAGTGGTGGCCTGGCATGATGAGGTGCGCTGGCGGCTGTGTGGTGTGACGCAGTGGTGGCCTGGCACGGTGAGGTGCGCTGGCAGCTGTGTGATGCAGCTGTGGCCGGGCTCGGTGAGGTGTGCTGGCATCTGTGTGACACAGTTGTGGCCTGGTACGATGAGGTGTGCTGGCAGCTGTGTGATGCAGTGGTGGCTTGGCACGGTGAGGTGCGCTTTCAGCTGTGTGACGCAGTGGTGGCCTGGCACAGTGAGGTGCGCTGGCGGCTGTGTGACGCAGTGGTGGCTGGGCACGGTGAGGTGTGTTGGTAGATGTGTGACGCAGTGGTGGCCTGGCACGGTGAGGTGCGCTGGTGGCTGTGTGGCGTGACTCAGTGCTGGCCTGGCACGGTGAGGTGCGCTGGTGGCTGTGTGGCGTGACTCAGTGGTGGCCTGGCACGGTGAGGTGCGCTGGTGGCAGTGTGGTGTGACGCAGTGGTGGCCTGGCACGGTGAGGTGCGCTGGTGGCTGTGTGGCGTGAATCAGTGCTGGCCTGGCACGGTGAGGTGCGCTGGTGGCTGTGTGGCGTGACTCAGTGGTGGCCTGGCACGGTGAGGTGCGCTGGTGGCAGTGTGGTGTGACGCAGTGGTGGCCTGACACGGTGAGGTGCGCTGGTGGCTGTGTGGCGTGACTCAGTGGCGGCCTGGCACGCTGAGGTGCACTGGCAGCTGTGTGGTGTGACGCAGTGGTCGCCCGGCACGGTGAGGTGTGCTGGCAGATGTGTGGTGTGACTCTGTGGGTGCCTGGCATGGTGAGGTGTGCTGGCAGCTGTGTGGTGTGACGCAGTGGTGGCCTGGCATGGTGAGGTGCACTGGCAGCTGTGTGGTGTGACACAGTGGTGTCCTGGCACGGTGAGTTGTGCTTTCAGCTGTGTGATGCAGTGGCTGCCTGGCACAGTGAGGTGCACTGGCACCTGTGTGGTTTGACGCAGTGGTGGCCTGGCACGGTGAGGTGTGCTGGCAGCTGTGTGACACAGTGGTGGCCTGGCACGGTGAGGTGCGCTGGCAGCTGTGTGATGCAGTGGTGGCCTTGCACGGTCAGGTGTACTGGCAGTTGTATGATGAAGTGGTGGCCGGGCACGGTGAGGTGTGCTGGAAGCTGTGTGACGCAGTGGTGGCCTGGTATGGTGAGGTGCGCTGGCAGCTGTGTGACGCGGTGGTGGCTGGGCACGGTGAGGTGCGTTGGCAGATGTGTGACGTAGTGGTGGCCTGGCACGGTGAGGTGCGCTGGCAGCTGTGTGACGCAGCTGTGGCAGAATACGGTGAGGTGCGCTGGCAGCTGCGTGATGCAGCTGTGGCCGTGCTCGGTGAGGTGTGCTGGCAGCTGTGTGACGCAGTTGTGGCCTGGTACGGTGAGGTGTGCTGGTAGCTGTGTGACGCAGTGGTGGCTTGGCACGGTGAGGTGCACTGGCGGCTGTGTGGTGTGACGCAGTTGTGGCCTGGTATGGTGAGGTGTGCTGGCAGCTGTGTGACTCAGTGGTGGCCTTGCACGGTCAGGTGTACTGGCAGTTGTATGATGAAGTGGTGGCCGGGCACGGTGAGGTGCACTGGCACCTGTGTGACGCAGTGGTGGTCTGGTACGGTGCGCTACCACCTGTGTGGTGTGATTTAGTAGTGGCCGGGAACTTTGAGGTGCGCTTGCAGCTGTGTGATGCAGTGGTGGCTGGGTATGGTGAGGTGCGCTGGTAGATGTGTGACGCAGCTGTGGCAGGGTTCAGTGAGGTGCGTTGGCAGCTGTGTGACGCAGTTGTGGCCTGGTACGGTGAGGTGTGCTGGCAGCTGTGTGACGCAGTGGTGGCTTGGCACGGTGAGGTGCGCTTTCAGCTGTGTGACGCAGTGGTGGCCTGGCACAGTGAGGTGCGCTGGCGGCTGTGTGGTGTGACGCAGTGGTGGCCTGGCATGGTGAGGTGCGCTGGCAGCTGTATGGTGCGACTCAGTGCTGGCCTGGCATGGTGAGCTGCGCTGGCAGCTGTGTGGTGTGACGCCGTGGTGGCCTGGCACGGTGAGGTGTGCTTGCAGCTGTGTGACACAGTGGTGGCCTGGTACGGTGAGGTGCGCTGGCAGTTGTGTGATGCAGTGGTGGCCGGGCACAGTGAGGTGCACTCGCAGCTGTGTGGTGTGACGCAGTGGTGTTCATCAGGCACAAGTTCATCAGTGAAAAGACCACTGGCATTTTTCCTTCCCCCTACATTCTCAGAGCAGAATCGAATTTAATATTAGCATAATTTATTACAGTGCTAAGTTTAATATTATTTATTACTAATAGTTTATGCTAACACCTAACTTTTTTAACGCGAGAAGTACTAATGTAAGTACCTACTGTACTGTACTTAAGTACTACCATAAGAAGTACTGCTGTATGCAACAAAAAAAAAGGAGTGGTGAAACAGCCCTACTCATACAGTATCAGTATCAACAGACATTGTATCAGTATCAGTTCTTGCTTTGTGCTGGGTTTAGGAGTTTTCCAAACATAGTCTTTCAGCTAATGCCATACCATCTCTATTGGATTTAAATCTGGAGATTCGGCTGGAGTTTTCACCCAGTTCACTCGTTCTGCTATAAGCCTCGCCCTTGCTGCTGTGTGTTTCGGATCGTTGTCTTGAAAGAGACTGTGCCTTGATCCAATGTGCTCCCTGATATATGGGGCGGCATGCTGTGTGACCCCGACTTCCTCGAAGAATTCCCGATCCATAATTCCTTCGAAATAAAATTGTTTTTCAAGCAATGTAATACAAGGTGCTTTCTAACGTTGGGCAATGTGTTTTTTCTCGAAATTTTGTTTCGAGAGACTAGATAAGTAATTCAAGTGTTTATGATATGTCACTGTTGTGAATGTCTGTAGAGTGTATCTTATTAGCCTGTCCTGACTGGTGGAGCTCATCCAGCTGTGTCTGGATATCTTGGTCAAATATTCAGGTAGTATGTTTTGTCTGTTTAGGGTTCTGTAGCATTCCACACGGCTGGGCAGCTTGTTCCCCCCTCCCTCCCCTCTCTGTGTACAGTAGAGCCTCCTGTCCTGGCTGGTAGAGCTCATCCAGCTGTGTCTGGCTAATATTAAAGCCAGTACTTTAATATTGTTTTCTGTATGTTTATCAATAGTGGGTACTGCCCTAATTCGGTCCTGCACCCGTTGTTAGGTGTTTTTTAGGTGTTGTTAGGGCTTCTACCAAATATGAACACATGGCTTTAAAATGTATACAATTGTAATATTTCCTTTTTTCCCATTGAAAGTATAACATATGTGGTGTGAGAAAGAGGTCCTCATTTAATTGCATGAAACTCTGGCACTGGCGCAACAAACTGAACAAAGTTCAAGGGGGTATACGCTTTCTGTAGACACTTTATTTCCTCTTTTTCCATACTCTAAGAAATGATTTGGGAAACCTGTGGGACACTGGAGGTCATTATACATGAGCCTCTTTCTGCACCTTTTAAGCCATTGAAACCTAGTTGCCTTGTTGCAAGGTCTAATATTACAGTAGGTGTGGTTTCCGTCTCCTAATTTCTGAGAATGATCAAATTGGGGAATAAGTTGTAGGGAATACCACTCTTGCACTTCTAAGAAAAGACTATCTCAAATGAAACTCGCTATAGAAAGACATCTTGTTGAAAAATTCTTTATTTTTTGTCATTTCTAAAGAAAAAACATTCATCAAGTCCTTCACAAATGTTTTGTTTGTGACTTTCTCTGTTGTTCCCTTTCACACTCAACTGAACTATGTGTTATGTCTTGTAAACGTAATCAAACATTTCACTTAGGTGTGTGGGTTAACACAAACCCATATTGTATGAAACATTCAGTTTTTCATTCACGTTTTTTCTAACAATTGCATCCATGCTAGGACTACAGTAAACAACACTTTTTACTAAAGTAAATGAAATTGTTCATTAAACAAGACACATTGTTTTGAATGTATGCAATACGACGACACTAAAAACAACACTGAAACTTTTCATTGAAATACTGGACGAGATTGTGCATATTCAATGGATTTCTCCTGGTGCTTTTTTCATCAGTCTTTTCATATTCTTGTTCTCTACTCAGGTGTCTCCTGTTCCTTTGGTGATGTCTGCTGTACACACATGGTATCATACACTTGAGCAAAGTTTGATACCACCGTTTGTTCTTCTCCTAAAATAAAGATGAACATTGACAAAAGTCAGAAGCACTGTTTTCTTTGACAGACGAACAAAACAATGCAAGAATAACCATACTCTCTGTTCCTTACTCATTTCTACCTACCTGTTTGACCACTTTGTCTGCTTCAGTCAGGACAGGGTGCTGGGGCTGACTCTGAGCAATCTGAGAAGAGCTCTCTGTGATCTTCTCCCCTACAGTGGCTACATTGTACTCTGTTTGAAATCCAGGTATCGCCTCCGGTAAGTTCCTCGGTCCTTTTTGGGACTTGAAAGGGTAGAATCATTTTGTGACTACATTTCCTTGTCATGCACTGATATGTTCTGGTTTGTGTTCGATTACTGCAGGCGTTCAAGTACTTTCTTTTTGTTCTAGATTGGCAGTGTTTGAGATGGTAGGAACTTGTCATATTCTCAACTTATTTTCTCTATGAGACTCTGAATGCTCTGTAAACATACTATTTTAGCAATTCTTAGAAATCTGAAAGCAGTGTTACCTGTATCATTTTTTGTCTTGGTATTAGTATTGCAGCTCCAACATCAGCACTTAAATAATGGTTTGTGATGTTACTTGTCCTTGGAGTTAGTATACTCCTGAGAAGTCAAGAGAAATCTTACGTAAGCATTAATTATGTTTCACTTTTGAAAGCAAAGTACGTGTCAAGTACTTTGAAGGCATTTGTTGATACTTTTAAGCACTTTCGTTGATTATTATTATCCTTCAACTAGTTATTACAAGTCCAACTTTCTCTTCATGATCTCACTCCATATTCAGAATGTGGGAATACAGTTGTTTTAAGGAAATGCCACTGAATAGATAGTAGCTGCACTCTACAAAGATGAATTTGCTAATTAATCAGTCAGGGACACAGCTTATACTTCAGTAGTCTTAGATCATGTAATGATGATTATTGTACTTTATAACTAGCAAAATCCCCATATCCTGTTCATTGCCCCTTTTTCAGTCATGTGGATTGACTTATGCCTGAAGTTGTTAATTCTCACCTTGACATCTCATAGAACAACTGAATCTCTACTAAGGGTGAATGTGTCCTTCCTCTTAATGTCTAAAAGAAAAGGTTAAAATTCATTGACGCAAAATGCAACAACCCAAAATGTTTGGGAGGTCGTTTCCACAGTTATTTCATATGACAGTGCTTGGAGTGAAACTACATGACCATGGTGAAGAAGTAAAAACACTTTACCTTGTTCCTCCAGACTGATGTCCTTATGCGTGTTTTGCACAGTTGAGCGTTTTGTGTCTTGTCGTCTGTGTAGGCAACAGCCCTCTTCCCTGGGATAGAACTAGATAATATTTAGACACGTTAATTTGACTTCTCCATTGCTCACATTGATGTGGATATGATTATAATGCTCTGTTTTGTGGGCTTCCCAAGAAAACAATAAATCCCTTACTACTTGTTCGAAATGCAGTAGCACAGATCCTAACAAATACAAGAAAGAGAATATCATTCCTGTTTTGAAAAAACTTCACTGGTCACCTGTATTATCTAGGATAAATTTGAAAGTTCTTTTACTTGTTTTTTAAGCTTTAAGCGACCTAGCACGCCTGTACCTTACTGAATGTCTGTCTTCATATGTTCCTATACGTGACCTGAGATCTGCACATACTGGCCTACTGCAAATACCACATGTGAAATGCAGAAAGAGTGGAGAGGCTGCTTTTTGTTTTTATGCTTCCAAATTATGAAACTCACTTCCACTTTTTATTAGGCAGTCAAGCTCGGTACATTGTTTTAAAAAACATTTGAAAATGTTGCTTTTAGTTAAAGTGGTTCTTTGTTCTTTCTATTTCTGTTTCTTTTTTTAGTTCTCTTTAATTGTTCTTATTTTATTACGACTTTCCTAATTTTTATTTATTTAATTGACATGTATGTTGCTTTACTGTATTGCTGTATTTTCCTTTACAACTGAAAGTATATCTCTCAATTTTAATATTTTATTTTTTCGCTTGGTTTTTAAAGCACCAAAGCACTATTTGTATGAAAGGTGCTCTATAAATAAAGTTTATTATTATTATTTTTAATATTATTATTATACTTTCTTACATTTTTGGTTAGGACAAAGATTCTAGTAGAGGTGGCCTCTTTTACCCCGTTCCAAAAAATTGGAAAACTACCTTCAGAATACACTGACAATGACCATCTACTGTCTCCTCTAACTGTGTATTGTCATCATGCATATCTTGAGTATTATTTATTGTAGTTGGTTTTGTCATTCTGTAAAGAAGCCACCTTTCAAGGCACTATATAAAATAATGTTTGTTATTATTATTTACATTTTTCATCGTAAAATCTGGCGAAGAGTCTTAAGAGAATATCAAAGTACACGTTGCTCTCACCTTTCCATTCCAAGAAATGCCCTCAGCTCGGATTGCAGAGATTGACCTCTCTGTCTCAAATTCTGAGAAACATAGACCAGGGCAATACTATGAGTTTACAAATTGTTTACATGACATTTCCAATCAGTTTTCTTTCAAGGTACAATACCAATCGCCTTGCCAGAAGAGTTATACTGCGGTAGATAAATATTACAAATGTCAGATACACGCAGAGTTGTTTGGATTACTATGAAAAGATTGGCAAAATATATTTATGTTCATTATATTTCTTGGAGTGATATATACACTTAGCACAGTTCATCCTGCTACCAACATTGAATAAAAAAAATCTTATGATTTCTATATTTATGTCTTTATTTAGTGGTTTCATTAGTGACAAAGGCTAAACTTTCTTGGAAAAATGTATTTTATGTGTTGCTGAAAAAACTGACTTGCTTTAACAAAGTATGTTTACAAATCCTTTCACCTGGCAATCTACCTGAATGCCCAACTATGTGAGAAGCCCTCCATGAAACCATGGTTGCTATTAATTCATTTAGGGCTCATTGACAGAATTGCTGTTTTTTATGCATGCTAATTTTCTGATTCCTCACTCTGTTTCATGTTTATAGATAAGACTTTATTGATCGCGAAGGGAAATTGATGTACATTGAACATGTTTGCATGTTCTTTTGTAACATACACCTTTTTTGTGATTTTTTTGTATATCTAAGCAAGTGTTCCCGAATCCCTCTTCTGCACTATAGGCATGGCTTTTTTTCTGTTTGCTCCATTTCTAAAACTTTTTGCTCATGTGCATTTTTGTATTTTTTTACACCTCTAGCACTTTAAAGTCCTGAATTTTCATTTTCCTTAATTTGTAGAATGAATTTGAGTTTTAGCCTTAAAAATCTTAATTTTTCACTATCTTTTTTTTCTTGTCCTACAACTGTTATTATTGATCACCATGACTTCATTCAGCCATTCCTGAACGTCTATGACAGGCAGAGAGATTGCTGTTTCTGGTGCGATATTTTGCAGCTGACATTTCATTGTTTTAAACGAACAAGAAATTAGATTGCTCATAAATCACTTATTCTATATATAAATCCTCTATATATAAATCCTCTTTTTCTTGTTCGTTTTAGAGACCTTGATCGAAACTGTTTTTAGATGTCAGAAAGGATTTCTTTTCTCTGTATTTCCTACATTGCTTTGTCGAGATTTTAACTTTATATTTAGGCTCAGATTTCAACTATAAATCGTACACTAATTAATAGCAGTAAATACTGATGTTTTGCTCCCTCTTACCACAAAAATATATATGTTTTGTAGCTGGGGTGAACTTTATTTCGTACGCGTAGCTACTGGATTTGGACACGAAGCGGTTAAAGATGGCGGCAAATCAGGCACCCAGAGAGGGGGGGGGGGCGTCTTCTCGCCTCCATAACTAAAATGCCAAATAGGAGTGGCTTAAGCGACATACACAGTCGTGTAACTGACAGTTTGAGGTAGCCTATCGTGTAAATTTCGCTTTGTTGCTGATAGGTTAAGCTTTCGAAACTCTGCCCCAAAGTCATGTGACTGATTTTTCGCCCTGTTTCGTTGGTTAAACGCAATGATCACAAGCACCACCATGGTAACTGGGATGTGTAGTTTTTAATTCCGTTTGAATTATAACTGTACGTACTGTCTTCATATTTGGCCAGGGCTTTAAAGAGAAGGCGCGCCAAAAAATTTCGGTGCCGTCGTCTCCGCTTTAAAGGTACAACCGTGCTGGAAGAATTTGACCTCGGAACGTTTGCCCAGCGTACTCCTAGGTACTTAACTGTCGTGTGGATAGTTTCACAAGAATCAGACAAAGGTTTAAGCATCGCTTGTTCTAGATAAAACTGCAAAAAAAACAAAACAACAACCCATAATGTACTTCTTTGCGGCTCTGTTTTCCCAAATCATATATTCACAACGTGAAATCTAGAAAATAATATTACGTAACTAAAATCCTCAATATGGAAACAGAACCTGTGTAATTGTTGATAGATGATGTACTCGTAACATTTTTACAAGACGAACTACAACATTTAAAAAATGACTTGTATGTACTTGATATCTCTAATCAATCCACGGGGACATTGTTAAAAGCAGAGTCCCAGCACAAAACGAAACTAAAATGCATACCGTTTAACGCTTCTTCTTAGTTGCTCAAAAGTAATTTGACCGTATGAAATGCATAATATAAACCTATAAACATATACGTGAGCAGTATTTACGTACTGTAGTATTGGTGTTAAGACATACCTCTCAAAAACTATGAATCAAGTTAAAAATATCTCAAGACCGATTCTGGTCATAATGAAACCATGTTTCGTGTATGTTTTCTTTAAAGTACCGAGACCAGCCATATACTGTATGTTTATGTTCCAAAATTAATATCGTTTATGGCCTTCACACGCGTTGCAGTATGCTACTATTCTTTTTATGCTCAGGCACTAAGATTTCCCTTCAGTGGTAAAATTAGATATGAATATTCAATACTTAAACAGGCACAGTTAAGACATTAAATATACATATACATACTGTATACAGTACAGTTTGCATACGGTAATATGTTTATGTTCCTAAATCAATCTCTTTTATGAGCACGTGAAAGGCATGGTGAATCGATTCTCAAAAATGACTGTACTTTGCATGACTGGAAAAAAATGCGTCATTGCGAAATGCTGTGGTGTTACTTCGGTCAATGAAAAAAATAATGTGGACCAGGGCAATACTTTGAGTTTACACTTACAGCTTGTCCAAGGTCATTCATTATTAATACTATTAGTAATATCTTCGCTAAAGACTTTGATGGCGACTGCTCAAACATGAGAGGTTGAGCTTTATTAGCTCCACCTTGCAGAAATTCCGGATACTATTATTTTGCTTGTCGTATTATAGGAGAATTTACGGTGACTCGCGGTATTTACCGGTAACTCGCGGTATTTACCGGTAGCTTGCGGTAGATTGCGTACAGCGTACTGGAAAATAATGCGGTATCGCCCGCGCATTTTGAATGGCTGCATCTGTATTAATTTGTTTGGTGCGAGTAAGGTTTTTTTCCCCCAACAACTTTCCAGAGGTGCTGTAAATATTTTAAATAAATACACACAGTATTGCTCATAAGGTCTGCTATTTGAGGTCCAGTTATTTAGATGCAAAAATCTTATTTTATCTCAGCTGAAAATACACAGATCATACATAAACAATGCAGTAAAAAAATGTCTCATCAAGTATTTAATCATTAGGTATAACAGTTTCCCTTTAGGCCTCTGAAAACACCACCTTCTACCTTGTGAATACCAGTACCTCCTAATTGTTTAAAGGCTTTATTTAAATTAAAAAAAAAAAAACTGATGTGCTGAAACAGTACAATTAAACACGCTCTGCAGAAAAGGGGATGGTTGTTTGGTCAGCTTCAGTTTTACACGTACAGTACACATTTGATTTCATTTAAATTATGAGGTACCCTGTATCTGCAGGACTCAAGAGGCTCTCAGTCATGTCACTTTGCAGTTGATTTCTTCTAGAGGTTCCTAGATTCTTATTGTAAATAAAAGGAACAGCATACAGTGGGACTTTTTCAAAAACGGGGAACAAATTTCAACATCCGACTGCACCGAGCACACAAATATTGGTTCTAGGCTCCTGAATCACCTTTGGTCCCTGGATCATTGCTTTTAACCATTTACATAAGGTTTTTACTGTAAAACACTTTCACAGCTCAACATAAATGGACCTTCTGGGGCACAGGCTTTAAAGGAGCTTTTTAAAAAAAACAGACTTTGCCTTTCCTGTTATAAGCTATTCTTTTAGCATATGACAAGCATGCCCTTATTATGGCGATATCCTCCTAAACATTGGAGAAATAACTTTGTTAGGATCTGAGCTACTGCATTTCGAACAAGTAGTAAGGGATTTATTGTTTTCTTGTGAAGAAAGATGTGAAGACGGAGGTTTGAATTTAATCCTTTCTGTAGGGGGTTTAGACTTCTAAGTCACAAGCTGGGGTTTATGGCAGGATAGGGGGTTAACTGATAAGGATTGCAGATGCAAGCTAGGAACCCCCCTGGGTGTAATCTTAAACTGACCATTTGTCAAGAACATCGTAAACTGGCCAAATACCATGAACCCCCCTCTTTACCATCAGACCGAGTGACGTCAGAAACGGAGAAGAAAACACTATATAACCCAAAAGTTTGTAACAGTACGTTGAACAATACTGCGGTTTTGTTGTTTCTTGCGGGAAACAAGACTTCGGCTTTATTGTTCCTTGCATGCAATAAACTCATATGTTTTACTTCATCTCGGGATCAAGAACCTTATTTCTTCTGTTACAACACTTGGGAAGCCCACAAAACAGAGCATTACAATCATATCCACATCAATGTGAGCAATGGAGAAGTCAAATAACGTGTCTAAATATCATCTAGTTCTATCCCAGGGAAGAGGGCTGTTGCCTTCACAGACGACAAGACAAGACGACTTAGAAATTAAGAGGACGGACACATTCACCCTTGGTAGAGATTCAGTTGTTCTATGAGATGTCAAGGTGAGAATTAACCACTTCAGGCATAAGTCAATCCACATGACTGAAAAAGGGGCAATGAACAGGATATGGGGATTTTGCTAGTTATAAAGTACAATAATCATCATTAAATGATCTAAGACTACTGAAGTATAAGCTGTGTCCCTGACTGATTAATTAGCAAATTCATCTTTGTAGAGTGCAGCTACTATCTATTCAGTGGCATTTCCTTAAAACAACTGTATTCCCACATTCTGAATATGGAGTGAGATCATGTAGAGAATGTTGGACTTGTAATAACTAATTGAAGGATAATAATAATCAACAAAAGTGCTTAAAAGTATCAACAAATGCCTTCAAACTACTTGACACGTACTTTGCTTTCAAAAGTGAAACATAATTAATGCTTATGTAAGATTTCTCTTGACTTCTCAGGAGTATACTAACTCCAAGGACATGTAACATCACAAACCATTATTTAAGTGCTGATGTAGCTGCAATACTACTACCAAGACAAAAAATGATACAGGTAACACTGCTTTCAGATTTCTAAGAATTGCTAAAATAGTATGTTTACAGAGCATCAGAGTCTCATAGAGAAAATAAGTTGAGAATATGACAAGTTCCTACCATCTCAAACACTGCCAATCTAGAACAAAAAGAAAGTACTTGAACGCCTGCAGTAATCGAACACAAACCAGAACATATCAGTGCATGACAATGAAATGTAGTCACAAAATGATTCTACCCTTTCAAGTCCCAAAAAGGACCGAGGAACTTAGCGGAGGCGATACCTGGATTTCAAACAGAGTACAATGTAGCCACTGTAGGGGAGAAGATCACAGAGAGCTCTTCTCAGATTGCTCAGAGACAGCCCCAGCACCCTGTCCTGACTGAAGCAGACAAAGTGGTCAAACAGGTAGGTAGAAATAAGTAAGGAACAGAGAGTATGGTTATTCTTGCATTGTTTTGTTCGTCTGTCAAAGAAAAGAGTGCTTCTGACTTTTGTCAATGTTCATCTTTATTTTAGGAGAAACAATTGTATACATTTTCACCCACATGTTAATATTTGGTAGAAGCCCTTTTCACAGCAATTTCAGCTGTGAGTCTGTTGGTAATGGGCTCCACCACCTCTGCACCAATAAGATTTGATAATATTTGAGAATTTGAGAAGTCTGTCTGGTTAAGCTGAAGAATCAGCTAAGGTAAGTTTCAGGAAGAGCATCTGATTTCTTTCAATAAAGCAGAACAGAGAAAAAACACACAATACAAAATCATGAGAATTTGTATCCATATGACACTTTGACTCAAATACTTTTATCAGACCTACACAGAGTATATACTGTACACACTTTTTCAGCCCAGGTTTATACATTTGATACATTTGGAACTGCCATTTGTAGGTGTTTTTGTGTCTTAGCTCAACACTGTGAAACCTGTAGTTACAAACATGGAGGATGAAGACATGAAGACATATATTGTACCTCTGACCGGCCTACCTTCGAAGAGGTGAAAGATGAAACTTTTCCTTTATCGTCAACTCAGTGAATGTCTTTAAACTTTCGAAAACTGTAACAAAGAATAAGTTAAAAAACTTATTTTTATTGGACCCACAGAAAAGTCAAAGTTGTCCTTAGAAATGCCCGTCTAAATCAGAAATCTACAGCACAAAGGCAGTGGCCTTTCGGGACATAAAAATGAAATCAGACTTTACTCAGACGAATTGCCCTTGGTCACGGACATCTTGCTATCAGTCACTACAAAGATGTTTTCTCTCATGCCATGGCTTGCCTGACTTGCTTCTTCAGCTGGATGGCTTCTGGTCGCTGGTCAGGATCGACAGCCAGCATGTCCTGGAGCAGTGTCCTTAGCTCCGTGCTTATGGCTCTATTTACTTTCAGGGGGATGTGGAACTGCAGCCAGGGGTTCTCATGCAGGGCCTCTCCAACAGGCCCTGACAGACATATGCTCCTGCATCGGAAACACACTTTAGTTCAATTCTAAAATATTTCTCATAGGACTGAAGGAACCTTTGCCTGTTAAGAGATAACAATTAGGTACTCAAGAACTGTTTTACGGTTTTCTACACTTCTAGCTGGCCAAGGTCTCTTTAAGGTCTCTTAAGTGGAGGTGTAACTCATGTATCCTTCATGTGATTTAGCAACATGAAAGGGAATAGCTTCTTATCGGATTATGGTCTTGGTTAACTGCCTAAGGCTGACCTAAGTGCCTAACTTTCTGACTTTGTTTATACCTTATATGTTAAGAAGCTTCTTCTGACCAATCAGAAATGTATGCTTTATGTATGAACATTTTGCTCATCAAAGTGAGTGAGAGACAAGGTTAACAGAAATTAGCCACGGCAGTAAATGACAGCATATTTTTGGGTTCTTAAATGGTCTCTACCTGGCACACCTGCAGTGCAAACTGACACACACTGTTTAGAGAAACAGCTACTCTATTACTAATATTAATGAAACATTTCTTATTCTATGGAACAAAAACAAACAGTAAAACTGAAACACAGATCTCTTAGCTTCCTATTTCATGAACCAGATGACTGAATAACCAAGCCTAACTAGTAGCCAGAACCCCAATTAACCCTCCGTAACACAAAGTTTAACCACACGACAGGAACTCTTTCAAACTGAGTGAAAATCATAAATGCATCCATAACTTTACATCAATTTACTATGTTGTGCCAATACCTGCATTTACATTTAGAACGAATGATGTCATAGAACCAGCATCACACCAGTTCCAGGTGTCTCCAAGGAGACAACAGAACTTCAGTTGTGTTTGCTAAAATACACACTTTGAAACATACTGTAACACTTAGTTAACATGTCTGGTTTAGTTGAAGAATCGGCTAAGGTAAGTTTCAGGGTTTAATGGGGGGATGGCACCTGTGCTTTTTTCCCCCAACCGCTAGAATATGATTTGCACCAAACCCAAAAGAAATACTGCACAGTTCAGGAACTTCATCAAACTAGCAACTGTAAAATAAGCTTACAAATAACTGAATTGAAATGCCAAAAAGTTCAGAGAAAGGCACAAACTATGTTTACTTGGGGTTTACAAAATTAAAGCTAACTAAAACTGTAATGATAAACAATCATGCTGCCAATGGACAGAGAAATATCATGTTTTTTGAATAATGTATTATTTGTTATATAGGAACCCAGTATAAGGGAATCCCTTGCGATCCTGTCTGCAGAGATAAAGGTAAGTATTTTTTTCTCTTTAGCTCTGTCACTCCAAGAAATATAATGAACATAAATATATTTGCCAATCTTTTCATAGTAATCCAAACACCTCTGCGTGTATCTGACATTTGTAATATTTATCTACCGCAGCATAACTCTTCTGGCAAGGCGATTGGTATTGTACCTTGAAAGAAAACTGATTGGAAATGTCATGTACTCTATGGTTTCTATTGATGTCAAGTGGCAAATGTTGACTGGTGATGTTATGTGAATCTTAGGTAATGGTCATTTTACAATCGAGTCTATGTTTCTCAGAATTTGAGACAGAGAGGTCAATCTCTGCAATCCGAGCTGAGGGTATTTCTTGGAATAGAAAGGTAAGAGCAACGTGTTCTTTGATATTCTCTTAAGACTCTTCGCCAGATTTTACGATGAAAAATGTAAATAATAACAAACATTATTTTATATAGTGCCTTGAAAGGTGGCTTCTTTACAGAATGACAAAACCAACTACAATAAATAATACACAAGATATGCATGATGACAATACACAGTTAGAGGAGACAGTAGATGGTCATTGTCAGTGTATTCTGAAAGTAGGTTTCCAATTTTTTGGAACGGGGTAAAAGAGGCCACCTCTACTAGAATCTTTGTCCTAACCAAAAATGTAACAAAGTATAATAATAAGATTAAAAATAATAATAATAAACTTTATTTATAGAGCACCTTTCATACAAATAGTGCTTTGGTGCTTTAAAAACCAAGCGTAAAAATAAAATATTAAAATTGAGAGATATACTTTCAGTTGTAAAGGAAAATACAGCAATACAGTAAGCTGAGTAAAGCAACATACATGTCAATTAAATAAATAAAAAATAGGAAAGTCGTAATAAAATAAGAACAATTAAAGATAACTAAAAAAGGAACAGAAATAGAAAGAACAAAGAACCACTTTAACTAAAAGCAACATTTTCAAATGTTTTTTAAAAAAATGTACCGAGCTTGACTGCCTAATAAAAAGTGGAAGTGAGTTTCGTAATTTAGAAGCATAAAAACAAAAAGCAGCCTCTCCACTCTTTCTGCATTTCACATGTGGTATTTGCAGTAGGCCAGTATGTGCACATCTCAGGTCACGTATAGGAACATATGAAGACAGACATTCAGTAAGGTACAGACGTGCTAGGTCGCTTAAAGCTTTAAAAACAAGTAAAAAAAACTTTCAAATTTATCCTAGATAATACAGGTGACCAGTGAAGTTTTTTCAAAACAGGAATGATATTCTCTTTCTTGTATTTGTTAGGATCTGTGCTACTGCATTTCGAACAAGTAGTAAGGGATTTATTGTTTTCTTGGGAATCCCACAAAACAGAGCATTACAATCATATCCACATCAATGTGAGCAATGGAGAAGTCAAATTAAGGTGTCTAAATATCATCTAGTTCTATCCCAGGGAAGAGGGCTGTTGCCTACACAGACGACAAGACACAAAACGCTCAACTGTGCAAAACACGCATAAGGACATCAGTCAGGAGGAACAAGGTAAAGTGTTTTTACTTCTTCACCATGGTCATGTAGTTTCACTCCAAGCACTGTCATATGAAATAACTGTGGAAACAACCTCCCCAATATTTTGGGTTGTTGCATTTTGCTTCAATGAATTTTAACCTTTTCTGTTAGACATTAAGAGGAAGGACACATTCACCCTTGGTAGAGATTCAGTTGTTCTATGAGATGTCAAGGTGAGAATGAACCACTTCAGGCATAAGTCAATCCACATGACTGAAAAAGGGGCAATGAACAGGATATGGGGATTTTGCTAGTTATAAAGTACATTCAACGAAATAATCAACGAAAGTGCTTAAAAGTATCAACAAATGCCTTCAAAGTACTTGACACGTACTTTGCTTTCAAAAGTGAAACATAATTAATGCTTACGTAAGATTTCTCTTGACTTCTCAGGAGTATACTAACTCCAAGGACAAGTAAGATCACAAACCATTATTTAAGTGCTGATGTTGGAGCTGCAATACTACTACCAAGACAAAAAATGATACAGGTAACACTGCTTTCAGATTTCTAAGAATTGCTAAAATAGTATGTTTACAGAGCATTCAGAGTCTCATAGAGAAAATAAGTTGAGAATATGACAAGTTCCTACCATCTCAAACACTGCCAATCTAGAACAAAAAGAAAGTACTTGAACGCCTACAGTAATCAAACACAAACCAGAACATATCAGTGCATGACAATGAAATGTAGTCACAAAATGATTCTACCCTTTCAAGTCCCAAAAAGGACAGAGGAACTTACCGGAGGCGATACCTGGATTTCAAACACAGCACAATGTAGCCAATGTAGGGGAGAAGATCACAGAGAGCTCTTCTCAGATTGCTCAGAGTCAGCCCCAGGACCCTGTCCTGACTGAAGCAGACAAAGTGGTCAAACAGGTAGGTAGAAAGGAGTAAGGAACAGAGAGTATGGTTATTCTTGCATTGTTTTGTTCGTCTGTCAAAGAAAAGAGTGCTTCTGACTTTTGTCAATGTTCATCTTTATTTTAGGAGAAGAACAAACGGTGGTATCACACTTTGCTCAAGTGTATGATACCATGTGTGTACAGCAGACATCACCAAAGGAAAAGAAGACACCTGAGTAGAGAACAAGAATATGAAAAGACTGATGAAAAAAAGCACCAGGAGAAACCATTGAATATGCACAATCTTGTACAGTATTTCAATGAAAAGTTTCAGTGCTGTTTTTAGTGTCGTCGTATTGCATACATTTAAAACAATTTGTCTTGTTTAATGAACAATTTCATTTACTTTAGTAAAAGTGTTGTTTACTGTAGTCCTAGCATGGATGCAATTGTTAGAAAAAACGTGAATAAAAAACTGAATGTTTCATACAATATGGGTTTGTGTTAACCCACACACCTAAGTGAAATATTTGATTACGTTTACAAGACATAACACATAGTTCAGTTGAGTGTGAAAGGGAACGACAGAGAAAGTCACAAACAAAACATTTGTGAAGGACTTGATGAATGTTTTTTCTTTAGAAATTACAAAAAATAAAGAATTTTTCAACAAGATGTCTTTCTATAGCGAGTTTCATTTGAGATAGTCTTTTATTAGAAGTGCAAGAGTGGTATTCCCTACAACTTATTCCCCAATTTGATCATTCTCAGAAATTAGGAGACAGAAACCACACCTACTGTAATATTAGACCTTTTAACAAGGCAACTAGGTTTCAATGGCTTAAAAGGTGCAGAAAGAGGCTCATGTATAATGACCTCCAGTGTCCCACAGGTTTCCCAAATCATTTCTTAAAGTATGGAAAAAGAGGAAATAAAGTGTCTACAGAAAGCGTATACCCCCTTGAACTTTGTTCAGTTTGTTGCGCCAGTGCCTGAGTTTCATGCACTTAAATGAGGACCTCATTCTCACACCACATATGTTATACCTTCAATGGGAAAAAAGGAAATATTAGAATTGTATACATTTTCAGCCATGTGTTCATATTTAGTTGAAGCCCTAACAACACCTAAAAAACACCTAACAACGGGTGCAGGACCGAATTAGGGCAGTACCCACTATTGATAAACATACAGAAAACAATATTAAAGTACTGGCTTTAATATTAGCCAGACACAGCTGGATGAGCTCTACCAGCCAGGACAGGCTAATAAGATACACTCCACAGACACTCCACAGACATTCACAACAGTGACATATCATAAACACTTTACTTATCTAGTCTCTCGAAACAAAATTTCGAGAAAAAACACATTGCCCAACGTTAGAAAGCACCTTGCATTACATTGCTTGAAAAACAATCTTATTTCGAAGGAATTATGGATCGGGAATTCTTCGAGGAAGTCGGGGTCACACAGCATGCCGCCCCATATATCAGGGAGCACATTGGATCAAGGCACAGTCTCTTTCAAGACAACGATCCGAAACACACAGCAGCAAGGGCGAGGCTTATAGCAGAACGAGTGAACTGGGTGAAAACTCCAGCCGAATATCCAGATTTAAATCCAATAGAGATGGTATGGCATTCGCTGAAAGACTATGTTTGGAAAACTGCTAAACCCAGCACAAAGCAAGAACTGATACTGATACAATGTCTGTTGATACTGATACTGTATGAGTAGGGCTGTTTCACCACTCCTTTTTTTTTGTTGCATACAGCTGTACTTCTTATGGTAGTACTTAAGTACAGTACAGTAGGTTCTTACATTAGTACTTCTCGCGTTAAGAAAGTTAGGTGTTAGCATAAACTATTAGTAATAAATAATATTAAACTTAGCACTGTAATAAATTATGCTAATATTAAATTCGATTCTGCTCTGAGAATGTAGGGGGAAGGAAAAATGCCAGTGGTCTTTTCACTGATGAACTAGTGCCTGATGAACACCACTGTGTCACACCACACAGCTGCCAGAGCACCTCACCATGACAGGCAACCACTGCTTCACACCACACAGCTGCCAGCACACCTCACCGTACCAGGCCACAACTGCATCACACAGCTGCCAGAACACCTCCCGTGCCCAGCCACCACTGCATCACACAGCTGCCAGCGCACCTCACCATACCAGGCCACCACTACGTCAAACCACACAGGTGCCAGTGCACCTCACTGTGCCCAGAAGCCACTACATCTCACAGCTGCCAGTGCACCTCACCGTGCCAGGCCATCACTGCGTCACACCACACAGCTGCAAGCGCACCTCAAAGTACACAGCCACCAATGCGTCACATCACACAGCTCCCAGTGCACCTCACCGTGCCAGGCCACCACTGCATCACACAGCTGCCAGCGCACCTCACCGTGCCAGGCCACCACTGTGTCACACCACACAGCTGCCAGAGCACCTCACTATGACAGGCAACCACAGAGTCACACCACACAGCTACAAGCACACCTCACCATGCCAGGCCACCACTGCGTCACACCACACAGCTGCCAGTGCACCTCACCGTGCCAGGCCACCACTGATTCACACCACACAACCGCCAGCGCACCTCACCGTGCCCGGCCACAGCTGCGTCACACAGCTGCCAGCGAACCTCACAGTGCCATTCCACCACTGCGTCCCAAAGCTGCCAGCACACCTCACCGTACCAGGCCACCACTGCGTCATACCACACAGCTACCAGCGCAACTCACCGTGCCAGGCCACCACTGCATCACACCACACAGTTGCCAGTGCACATCACTCTGCCCGGCCACCATTTCATTACACAGATGCCAAGGCATCTCACCGTGCCAGGCCACCACTACGTCAAACCACACAGGTGCCAGTGCACCTCACTGTGCCAGGCCACCACTGCGTCACACAGCTGCCAGCACACCTCACCGTGCCCGGCCACCACTTCGTCAGACCACACAGCTGCCAGCGCACATCACCATGCCAGGCCACCACTGCGTCACACCACACAGCTGCCAGCGCACCTCACTGTGGCAGGCCACCACTCCATCACACAGTTGCCAGCGCACCTCACCGTGCCAGGCCACCACTGCGTCAGACCACACACAGCTGAAAGCGCACCTCACCGTACCAGGCCACCACTGAGTCACACCACACAGCTGCCAGCGCACATCACCATGCCAGGCCACCACTGCGTCACACCACACAGCTGCCAGCGCACCTCACCGTGCCAGGCCACCACTGAGTCACACCACACAGCTGCCAGTGCACCTCACTGTGCCAGGCCACCACTGCGTCCCACAGCTGCCAGCACACCTCATGCCTTGTTATGTGAAACTTTAAATCTCTTTTTAGGATTTTTTGAACATGGTCTTTTTTCCCCCCAATCAGAGGCTCACCACAATTCACGCTCAACCACTTCACAGATCTACCACACGCACCTCAGGATGTTGACGTCACTGCCTTTCATATGGAAACATTTTGACACCGCGCTCAACAATCTTAGGAAGATCACAAAACAAGCCTGCTAGCCTGGATTTTACCTAAAAAAAATCACGCCCGAGAAAGTGAAGTACTGTAGCATTAACTAGAAAAGGTGTTTTGCAGACATAGGCATAGTACGTAATTCAGGCTTTATGAACTTTATGAATAATAAATAACCCTAATTAATCGAATCCCAGGTGTGAGTTCATAAAGCCTGATTTACGTACTATGCCTACGTCTGCGAAACACCTGATCATCTACTCGAAAGATTTCAGTGCTTTGTGTATATTCTAATCGCAGTGGGGACAGGGTGTGTGGGGACAGGTTTGGTTGAATTTGCATTGGGGATCTGTGTTCTGTAAACCTGAAACATTTTTTCTGAAAGTGTTTTCTTCCCAGTTTAGCTGATCTTTTGCTGCCTACACATGCTTACACAGCTCCCTAGGTAAATTATCATACTCGACTGAGAAAGCTTTAGAAAACTTAACATTTTTATTATCAACAAATTGTAAATAAAACGTTTACTTTGGCGTTATTCATTTTTCACTTGAGTGTATGGAGGAGTGTCATCCGCGTCAGCCTGCCACGTTTCGGCTGTGAATCCTTCTTCAGCTGTGAGGGTCTTCAGCTCAAAATGAAACGCTTAGAGTTTGCAATGTACGGTGCTCTGAACGACTTCAACTTTAATGCAGGAAAAATGGATTTCCCAGAAGCTATACTGATTCTTATGGAAGCCCGTTTCCGCCAGGGAGTAGAAAAAATGCGCCCTGGTATTCTCTAGGATGCAGTGCAGTTAAAACTGTTCACTGTTACTGACCATACTGCCTGCCTGCGGGCATTTTTCCTGTCCGTGGGGGAGGGTGGACTGTCTTTCATTAGAAGGTTAGCCTATTCTACTCGGAGAATGTATAGGGGGTGGAAAGTGCCCGCGGTCATTTAATTAGTATTACAATTCGCACTGATTCCCCTGCGAAGATATGGACATAAGAATATTCGTGCGTGGTCAAAAAATGACATAAAAACGACAAAGTGAAGGCTGTGAAAACATTCACAATGTGCTGTATACACAAACCACGTGTTCTCACAACTCGAGGAGGTTTCGTGAAAACTTTATATCGTCACACAAAATAAAGTTTTTTCGTTTACAAAGACAATTACAAAGAATGTGGACCAGGGTAATACTTTGAGTTTACAGCTTGTCCAAGGTCATTCATTATTAATACTATTAGGGATATCTTCGGTAAAGACTGACAGCAGGAACATTCCTGTTCTTTACTCAGCAGCTTATTAAAAACAGGGTGTTCAAAAAGTTTTTTTTACCCAGAAGAGTGACACAGCTTCGCGTTGTGAATCTGTTATTCCGTATTTACAAAGAAAGTGGAATACAGTAATACTACCTGCTATACAGATACATATTTTTAGATATTCAGATCCTTAAATTAATATCATTATTCATTTCTTTAGATACGTGATTCCATACTATATATCCTATTACAAAACCAATAATTCCGGTCCTGAAATCTGATTGGCTGACACACATTCGAAGAACATACTGTAACACTTAGTTAACATGTCTGGTTTAGTTGAAGAATCGGCTAAGGTAAGTTTCAGGGTTTAATGGTGGGATGGCACCTGTGCTTTTTCCCCCCAACCGTTAGAATATGATTTGCACAAAACCCAAAAGAAATACTGCACAGTTCAGGAACCTAGCAACTGTAAAATAAGCTTAAAAACAACTGAACTGAAATGCAAAAAAGTTCAGAGAAAGGCACAAAATATGTTTACTTGGGGTTTAAAAAATTAAAACTAACTAAAACATTCCAAACAGAAGCCGGCCTACCTTCTTTTCTTTGTACCTGATAAGGATGAGGATGGCTTTAAAGATACAGCTAAACTTTTGCAGAACCATTCAAGCGCATTGTTACTGTTTGTTGTAGAAGCCAAAAATATGAGAATTTCAAAATCTAAAAATCTCATGGCGTCAGAATGTACAACTTTAAAAAAATAAATAATAATAATAATAATAATAATAATAATAAACATTAACTTATATAGCGCCTTGAAAGGTGGCTTCTTAATAGAAAGACAAAACCAACAACAATAAATAATACACAAGATATGCATGATGACAATACACAGTTAGAGGAGACAGTAGATGGTGGTACTAAACACAGTGAGAGCAGAAGGATAAAGAACAGGGGTGAGTTTCCCGAAAACAACTAATCTTAGAGACTTTCAAGCAACTTTACAATGTACGTATGTACGTATGTAAACAATCGATTGACAATTCTTTCATTATATGGTGTCGGTTTTGGTCCTTCAGTGGGATAAAATAAAGTTGTGAAAAGGAATATGAAGTAAACTTGACATCATAATTTAAGCAAAAGCATATAGATAGGCACAAAAAGGGACCTTATTGTTTCTAAGAGCAAAGAAAAGAAATGACTGACATGCCGTAAAAGAAAACCAAGATTAACTGCGTGGACAGTGTATGCGTCCCGCACGACGTCCTTGATTTAAAGCAATATTTTTTGGCGCGCTGCCATAGTTAAGAATCACAATATTTCATAAGAAAAAACTGTTATTTATAGTTATTGGGTGTACTGGAACTCAATGGAAACATTAACTACTAAGCTTGGCATGTGTCACTCAACAAATACAGGACCTATAATCAAATTTAAAAACAAGTAGATCTAAGCTTTACCGTCAACAATCACGACAGAACATCAAACGGTGTTGGAACTACGCGGTATCGACCGCGGGTTTGGGTACGGAATGGAGCAGGCGTGGGACTCAGGAATGGGGCTGAACAACACATTTATTAACTCGAATCGGGAAAGGTACACACACAGGGACAGGGGTTACAGCGCTGCACCTTCACTAACACACACACACACACACACACACACCTGAAGGGAAGAGACTGTATCCCAGCCTCCGTCCCGCTATACAGTCCGGTAGAACCCAGGTGCTGTTCTCAGCCCGCCTTGCGTGCGCATGACTAAAGCGCCCTGCGTGGCGCTACATTATAAATACACGTTAGGCCCAATGATTTCACTTAAATAATGCATTGCTGCACTTCATACTGAAAATAATATCATCTAGTCAAGTATAAAAATGAATATGAAATATACCCAGGATGACTCATAAATTCATCACTGTATAAATAAATGTTCTTTTTTCGAATTTCCTCTGACACAGTACAACACAATATCAAACTCCTTCATATAAACTCTTAGTGTCCTGTATTCCCAGAGGATGCCCCTGCCGTGAAGTGACTGTGCTCTGTCTGGCGATCTCTGGCGCTCAGGGTGGGCAGGAGGAGGCCAGTTTAAGAAGCACTTAGTGATGAACGAGCGGGTCGGGGAGCACGTAGATGACGAAGGATTTAACGATGTTCTTAGCGCTACGATGCTTTCGGGAAACAGAATCATAATATCTAGAAGGATTACCATATATAAAAATAGAAAGAATGATATATGATATATACAAGTAATTATATCATATCATATATTATTAACACCATACCCACCATCTATGTACATTCACATGACCACACATATCAGATCAATATCAAATCAATCACAATGATTAGAATGCGCGCAGAAATCGCCCCTTTCTCTTCCCATCTTTCAGCACATTATACGTCCTCTCCACGATACAAGCCGATATCCGTTATCTTACTCTACAATGCACCTTTTCCCGTGTTGTACGTTAACATTTGGTTCATAAAATCGACACACCTGAAATACTAAATAAGAAAGAAAACAATTATAACACAACGGATGACAGAGCCTCTAGAACAGAAAACCCGTTGGCGTCACACACGCTGAATGTCTCTCTCTCTCCTGCTCAGCAAAACACAACATGTGGGTCAACACCGTGTGAGGCATTAAACATCACCTTCGTGCATTACCGCGATTCATCTGGCACACAACTGTACTACTACAGAAATAATATATATATATAATGTCGCCACACGAATCTGTAATGAAAATAAAATTAAAAATGCCGCTGGCGTCTCACCCGACTGGCGGCCACAGCGCGTCTGAGGGCTCCCCAGAGAAACGAGCCGCCTGTGACCCCAGGGGCACCTTCACTGGCGCCCCGCCACCAACAAACCCCAAGGGCTGTCGCAAAGCCAACTCCATACAGAAAAACGGAACTCATCTGGGGGAAGTTCACAAAATAAAATAATAAAATAAAAGATGACATCATATAACCACGGCTCAACGCAGCTGGCTACACGTGTGAGAAGGTGCAGTACTTGAAGTGCGCTGGGCAAACTTCCGAGGTCAAATTCTTCAGCACGGTTGTACCTTTAAAGCGGAGACGACGGCACCGGAACTTTTTGGCGCGCCTTCTCTTTAAAGCCCTGGCCAAATATGAAGACAGTACGTACAGTTATAATTCAAACGGAATTAAAAACTACACATCCCAGTTACCATGGTGGTGCTTGTGATCATTGCGTTTAACCAACGAAACAGGGCGAAAAATCAGTCACATGAATTTGGGGCAGAGTTTCGAAAGCTTAACCTATCAGCAACAAAGCGAAATTTACACGATAGGCTACCTCAAACTGTCAGTTACACGACTGTGTATGTCGCTTAAGCCGCTCCTATTTGGCATTTTAGTTATGGAGGCGAGAAGACGCCCCCCCCCCCTCTCTGGGTGCCTGATTTGCCGCCATCTTTAACCGCTTCGTGTCCAAATCGCAGTAGCTACGCGTACGAAATAAAGTTCATCCCAGCTACAAAACATATATATTTTTGTGGTAAGAGGAAGCAAAACATCAGTATTTACTGCTATTAATTAGTGTACGATTTATAGTTGAAATCTGAGCCTAAATATAAAGTTAAAATCTCGACAAAGCAATGTAGGAAATACAGAGAAAATAAATCCTTTCTGACATCTAAAATCAATTTCGATCAAGGTCTCTAAAACGAACAAGAAAAAGAGGATTTTCGGAGGGCAATAACGCTGTATTTATATAGAATATGTGATTTATGAGCAATCTAATTTCTTGTTCGTTTAAAACAGTGAAATGTCAGCTGCAAAAGATCGCACCAGAAACAGCACTCTCTCTGCCTGTCATAGACGTTCAGGAAAGGCTGAATGAAGTCATGGTGATCAATAATAACAGTTGTAGGACAAGAAACAAAAGATAGTGAAAACTTAAGATTTTTAAGGCTAAAACTCAAATTCATTCTACAAATTAAGGCAAATGAAAATTCAGGACGTTAAAGTGCTAGAGGTGTAAAAAAATACAAAAATGCACATGAGCAAAAAGTTTTAGAAATGGAGCAAACAGAATAAAAGCCATGCCTATAGTGCAGAAGAGGGATGCAGGAACACTTGCTTAGATATACAACAACATTATTTTATTAACCCTTTACAATTTCTTGCATTAGTAATTATCTTTTCGCATACCCCAGCTTGCTCTCCATGAGATACACAGAGATTCAAATGGCACAGATGAAAGAGATAGGGAGAGAGCCTGTGGTCAGAGTACAGGGTCAGCCATTGTACAGCGCCCCTGGAGCAGTTGGGGTTAAGGGTCTTGCTCAGCAGCCCAACGGAGTAGGATTCTTCTGCTGGGTGCGGGATTTATTGTTAAATTATTACTTTAAATAAATACTTTGAGTTACTGAAACAGCCCGCTAATAAAATTGTCGCAATTTTGTTCTCGTTTGGAAGAGAAAATCAAAAATGAGACATAATGATGGTTTCCGGCTTAGACCTTTAAAGGTACCCCCATCACGGAAGAATTTGACCTCGGAACGTTTACCCAGCGTAATATTGTATTTCATTTCACTTTGACCGATTGTCTTTAAATCAATTGTTGTCAGAATATCCCCACCTCCAAACAAGAACAAAATTGCAACGATTTTATTAACTGGCTGTTTCAGTAACTTAAAGTACATATTTAAAGTAATAATTTAACAAGATATGTAAATGTTTTAAGATATGTATATGTTGTGAATGTCTGTAGATTGTATCTTATGATTTAAATACTTTTATTTTTTCACAATCTGGCAATGCCAGACAGAATTCAAATGGCCTTGCAGATCAGAAAATCAAGGAACAAAACAATTGTTGCGCCCAGCTCCTCAATGGGATAGCTTTAACTTGCTAATGCGTTGGTGTAACAGTCCTGGTGTGGCAAGCTTCTAATGTCTCCAGACTTTGTGAAAGGAACCCGTCTTTCATAGGCACTCTTTCCCCTAGTTTAACAGTCTGTCCAGAAACAAAACATTCCTGTTAAACAAGAGAAATGTAAAACAAATTGTACAAAAGTAAAAAACAATTACTTTTTGACAATGAAAACTGGTGTGTATCTCTCTCTTTGCTGGCGCGCGGGCGCGGTGGGGTGCTGTACCACCCGCACAGAACATTAAAGTGTCCCTTTCCATTCAATGGGTGTCTGAGTTGCTGTGTCCTATCTTCTGACAGTCGCTGTTGTGAATGTCTGCAGAGTGTATTGTAGTGCATTGTAGCGCTTTCGCCCTGGGGGGCTGCTGAAGAACACCCGGCTGGGGTGCGCGGTGAGGGGCAGGACAGGAGTGGTCAGGGCGGGGTTTAGGTAGGCCGCTGACTATTGCAGCTGCCACACAGTGAAAGGGGCATACGGGCTGGGGAGATCGCCCGTTTTCCATGTAAATAGTTCCCTGGTTCCGCACCCCTCTCTCTCTCCCTCTCCAGATACAGCTGTATGAGCTCCACCAGTCAGGACAGGAGGCTCTACTGTACGCACAGAGGGGTGGTAGAGGGGAACAAGTTGCCAGCCGTGGGGTTGAAGCTGATACCCTGGATCCTCTCCAGACACAGCTGTATGAGCTCCACCAGTCAGGACAGGAGGCTCTACTGTACACAGGGAGGTGCAGGGGGGGAAACAAGCTGCATAGCCATGAGGTTGACCCTGATACCATGGATCCTCTCCAGACACAGTTGTATGAGCTCCACCAGTCAGGACAGGAGCCTCTACTGTACAGAGAGAGGTGTGGGAGGGGGGAACAAGCTGCCCAGCCGTGGGGTTGACGCTGATACCCTGGATCCCCTCCAGACACAGCTGTATGAGCTCCACCAGTCAGGACAGGAGGCTCTACTGTACACAGAGAGAGGCGGTGGGGGGAACAAGCTGATACCCTGGCTTCTCACACAAACCTTAAAATCACGTAATAGGTTTATTCCATGCTGAAAAAAAGAAGAAAGAATACACATTCCATAGGAATCAGTGCCTTTATATAGCGCCTTTAAAGGTGGCTTCTCAAAGCGCCTTACGGGATAAAAACAACAAAAACAAAAACAATATTGTTTTCCATTGCACTTTGACAGATCATCTTTAAATCAATTGTTGATTTAAAGTTTGACAGTAAATGTTTATATTGTAAAGCATACAGCCGCCATTTCTTTCTAAAAATTAAAACAATTGTTTGCGCAGTCTAAGAGGGGGGGGGGTCTGCTGACAATCCCCCATACACTCAAGTGAAATATTAATAACCCCAATGTAAACAGCGTATTTACAATTTGTTGATAATAAAAATGTTAAGTTCTCTAAGACTTTGTGATACTTTACCCAGGGAGCTGTGTAAGCATGCGTGGTGACTATTCATTGTTATTAAAAAATGACTTAGATTCGAACATGTTGTGATATTTAGAAATATAAAAAGTCAATTAATTGTCCATCATATTGCTATTTTATTTTTTCAAAGAAATGCTTGTTAAAAGAAGTCATGGCACAGGCTGGATTTGAACAGCCAACCTCTCACTTACAAGTTCAGCACATGAATAGAATTATATCATTATTAATTTCTTTAGATATGCGATTCCATATTATATTCCCTATTAATCAAATTCTAAAAGTATGCTTGTTTGCTCCTGTATTGAGCGTATTTGCAGAAAAGCTTAAAACTACCACTTTTTATACACACGTTATTTCACATGTTAGTTAAAGACTTCGATGCTTAATATTGTTTAGGGAGAAATGGAATACTGGTGTGTATTTTTGTACCGAGACCAGCCATATACAGTTTACATACTGTAATACTGTATGTTTATGTTCCAAAATTAATATAGTTTATGGCCTTCACACGCGTTATGCTCCTATTCTTTTTATGCTCAGCTACTAAGATTTCCCTTCAGTGGTAAAATTCCATATAAATATTTAATACTTAAATGGGCACAGTAAAGACATTAAATATACATATACATACTGTATACAGTACAGTTTGCATACAGTAATATGTTTATGTTCCTAAATCAATATCTCTTATGAGCATGCAAAAGGCATGGTGAATTGGAGATTCTCAAAAATGACTGTACTTTGCTTGATTGGAAACAAATGCGTGATTGGATCAACGAAATGCTGTGGTGTTACTTTTACAAAGACGGTCAATGAAAAAAAGAATGTGGACCAGGGCAATACTTTGAGTTTACAGCTTGTCCAAGGTCATTCATTAGAACATGTGGTATTATGCGGTACTGTGCGAGAATACACGGTATTAATATGGTAACTTGTGTTACACCGCGATAAGCACACCGCAAAATAATGCGGTATCGCCCGCTTGTTTTGAATGGCTGCATCTGTATATCCCTGCTAGTGATGATGACCATGGTCACCTCACCCTCGCAATACACCGGCTGAAAGAACTTAAGAACAGGGTAAATCAAGAACAGGGCATTGGCAATAAGTTCCCCTTCTTTTCATGGTTAAAATCATTTTTTGGGTCATGGGGACTGTTTTTCTTAAAGCTATTCATGCCTGTTGTAGTGTTTTTGCTATTGTGCTGTTGTCTGACTAGGGTGACCCCTATGAGTACTCTGTGGTATGAACACATTTAAGGATAAAAAGGAGGGAATGTAATGAAAAGTTACTGAGAAAAAGTGTTTTATTCTATGTTGTTTACGGACAGAGCTGTGCTGCAGAAGCAGCTGGATACTTAGAACAAAGTGTGATAGCAACCAACTTGTCAAGGGCACGGGATGTTTTAATACTGTTTATCTCGGCTGCTTGAAGAAGGGAGTGTGAGAAACCATTTGAATAACTGCTCTTCTTTGCTTAAAGCTAAAACCTATAAGGAATGGAAAATGACTGCTTTGCCTATCCTTAAAGTGTTGCATCAGCTTAAAAAAAGATATAAAACAAGGGGTCTCCCTGCTTGCTTTTGAATCAGCTTTCACTTCTCTGCGCAGACAGGTGATGGCTTTTTCCCATATTGCAAAATGAATAAAGACCTTACTGAGTGAATGAGAATACCTCTCCTGGCTTAATCCCTTACAACTTGTTCGAAATGCAGTAGCAGAGATCCTAACAAATACAAGAAAGAGAATATCACTCCTGTTTTGAAAAACCTTCACTGGTCACCTTTATTAACGAGGATAAGTTTGAAAGTTCTTTTACTTGTTTTTAAAGCTCTAAACGGCCTAGCGCCTATGTACCTTACTGAATGTCTGTCTTCATATGTTCCTATACGTGACCTGAGATCTGCACATACCACATGGCCTACTGCAAATACCACATGTGAAATACAGAAAGAGTGGAGAGGCTGCTTTTTTTTTATGCTTCTAAATTATGAAACTCACTACCACTTTTTACTAGGCAGTTAAGCTGCCTAGTTTTAAAATGTTTTAAAAAACATTTTAAAACAATGAAAATATTTGAAAATATATATTTTTTTAAATTTAGCTTTTACTTAAAGTGGTTCTTTGTTCTTTCTATTTAGGTTTCTTTTTGTAGCCTCTTACTCCCAGTGACACATTTAGCCAATGTCCGCCTGGAATTTCCTCCTCTTAAACAATTTGTTATATCGCTGTAGCAGAACATAGCAGGAGCCTGATTCAGGTCTTAAATTGAAGCTAACCCCCGTGGCTTTGAGTGTGAACAGTCAAATGTCTTATATTTCTTAATGTGTCTACTCAGCAGACAAACATATGACCCCCCCCCACCCCAAAAAAAAGCAGGCGAAAATGTTTTTTGGTCTTCAGAGGTCAGATTTTTCAACAGATTTTGAAAACCTTGTTCTAAGTGACTACTAGCTTGGATAAAATCTGGGACAAATTGATCAATTAGAAAAAAATTATACATCATGTCTTGTGAAGACTGGACCTGGAATGAAATTTCACGCCTATAATATAAAAACATAAAAATATTGAAAATAATAAGAATAAAAACCATTGCAATTGCTATAAAAACCTTTAGACACTGCTAAAGAGCCTTTATCTGTTGTTATGCAATGAAAAAAATCTCAGAGTTGCCTTCTGGTGTGAAAAAAAGGAGCACTGATAAGAAACTGATCAAAAAACTGATTGATTACCCCTTCTGAGTCAATGATTGACAGCTACTGTAAATATCCTGAGGCTTCTATTACGCTGGGCAAACGTTCCAAGGTCAAATTCTTCCAGCACGGTTGTACCTTTAAAGCGGAGACGACGGCACCGAAATTTTTTGGCGCACCTTCTCTTTAAAGCCCTGGCCAAATATGAAGACAGTACGTACAGTTATAATTCAAACGGAATTAAAAACTACACATCCCAGTAACCATGGTGGTGCTTGTGATCATTGCGTTTAACCAACGAAACAGGGCGAAAAATCAGTCACATGACTTTGGGGCAGAGTTTCGAAAGCTTAACCTATCAGCAACAAAGCGAAATTTACACGATAGGCTACCTCAAACTGTCAGTTACACGACTGTGTATGTCGCTTAAGCCACTCCTATTTGGCATTTTAGTTATGGAGGCGAGAAGACGCCCCCCCCCCTCTCTGGGTGCCTGATTTGCCGCCATCTTTAACCGCTTCGTGTCCATATCGCAGTAGCTACGCGTACGAAATAAAGTTCATCCCAACTACAAAACATATAGATTTTTGTGGTAAGAGGGAGCAAAACATCAGTATTTACTGCTATTAATTGGAGCTATTAATTGTAGCTATTAAATGTAGGAAATACAGAGAAAATAAATCCTTTCTGACATCTAAAATCAGTTTCGATCAAGGTCTCTAAAACGAACAAGAAAAAGAGGATTTTCGGAGGGCAATTACGCTGTATTTATATAGAATAAGTGATTTATGAGCAATCTAATTTCTTGTTCGTTTAAAACAGTGAAATGTCAGCTGCAAAAGATCGCACCAGAAACAGCACTCTCTCTGCCTGTCATAGACGTTCAGGAAAGGCTGAATGAAGTCATGGTGATCAATAATAACAGTTGTAGGACAAGAAACAAAAGATAGTGAAAACTTAAGATTTTTAAGGCTAAAACTCAAATTCATTCTACAAATTAAGGCAAATGAAAATTCAGGACGTTAAAGTGCTAGAGGTGTAAAAAAATACAAAAATGCACATGAGCAAAAAGTTTTAGAAATGGAGCAAACAGAATAAAAGCCATGCCTATAGTGAAGAAGAGGGATGCAGGAACACTTGCTTAGATATACAAAAAAATCACAAAAAGGTGTATGTTACAAAAGAACATGTAAACATGTACATCAATTTCCCTTCGCGATCAATAGTCTTATCTATAAACATGAAACAGAGTGAGGAATCAGAAATTAGCATGCATAAAAAAGAGCAATTCTGTCAGTGAGCCCTAAATGAATTAATAGCAACTATGGTTTCATGGAGGGCTTCTCAGATAGTTGGGCATTTAGGTAAACTGCCAGGTGAAAGGACTTGTAAACATATTTTGTTAAAGCAAGTCAGTTTTTTCCGCAACACATAAAAGACATTTTTCCAAGAAAGTTTAGCCTTTGTAACTAATGAAACCACTAAATAAAGACATAAATATAGAAATCTTAAGATTTGTTTTATTTAATGTTGGTAGCAGGATGAACTTTCAGGTTGAGCTAAGTGTATATTTTGTCGCAGAGTTGCTATAAGATGTTAACAGTGAAAAGGGTATTTAGAAATGAGTTATTTCAAGATGAAAATTTTCAGAATAATTGCAAATCTAGCAGGATAGAGAAAGCACAGAAAACTGGCAGTTAGATTGATCAGATTAGTATGAAAAGTCATTTAGCAAAGGGAATGAGAAGAGTGACAAACTAGTATACTTTAGATCTTTTTTTCTGAACCAGGGAAAATCTGATCATGTTTCCCTATAACAATAATAAAAAACTTTATTTTATATATTACCATTAAAGGTGGCATCTCAAAGCAATACAGTAGATGTAAAAACAGATAAAAGGACCACAGATTACAAAGTAAATACATATAAGAAAGACAAGCAGTTAGAGGTGCTACCTAAATTAGAAAATGAAGCAGATACAGACACTAAGTCTTCTGAAAAGAAAGGTTCTGAGGTTAGATTTAAATGCACTCAGGGTACGTGACTGATATCACTGGGAATACAAATTGAGAGCTCTGGGGTGCAGCTAGAGAAGACCCTGTCACCCACAGAATGTAGATGTTCTTGAGGACAGCTAGAAGACCAGAGTCAGACGGACAAAGGTGGGGGAGTAGACAGATAATAAGCCAAATACTGTAGGTACAGAATGAGGATGAGGAATTTGAAGTTGACTCGAAACCTGATAGGTAACCAGTGCAAGGACTTCAAAACAGGTGTAATGCATCCCTGATAGGATTCTTGCTGTCATATTCTGAACATATTGAAGATTGCTCAGTGTGGATTTAATTTCCCCAGTGAACAGGATGTGCATTTATTAATTCTAGGAAAAAAAAGCCTTTCTTTATTTCTCTAGTTCTTAGTTTCTCTAGTTCCCTTTAAAATAAACTATTATCCCACAATGCAGAGTATTAAATGACCAGTATTTACACATGATATTTGTGATTTAAAGAAATTAACACAAGCAGCTTTTGGGGATTTAAGTGTTGGCTGAGTTATTGCAGGATAAAAGACTAGAGATGTTGGTAAGAAGAAGATAATTTTGGGAAAGCTAAGGAATACACTGATAACAAGAACACTTCCTAATTAGGCAGACTTTTGATGAAGATGATGAAGTTAACAGACTGTATGTTTACATAGATACTGAAATGAGGATTGTATTTTAGATTTTGTAGGAATGCTAACCCAAACATCAAAGATGAATTATTTCCTCAAACTCCAAGAAATCAGTCTCAACCTATCAATACGGTTTCTAAAACCTCTAGGAAATGTATCTTCTTTAATAATCTGTCTGGTTTAGGCAAATTTTCATGAAGCTGAAAAATGATGTTAAATGGTAGTTAAATCAGCATGCTTTTAATGTCTGGCTAGGGTTATGGTTACAAGAACCATAGAATTTTGCCCGCTGTTGCACTTTTAGCTGCACTTTAAATGTCAAAATGAAGAGAGTTTACCCATTAGAACAGGTATTCTTCACACTTTTCATCTGGCTCAGTGTTGGATAAAATCACTGGATAGGGCAATATACAAAAAGGTGACCAAAACTGTCCGAAAACTAAAACTGCAGATAGGAGCAAATAATCACTCATCCTAAAGATAACTGGGGAACCGGAATGCAGCACTGACAGTAAAAAACTTCTACCTGTTGTGGGAAAGCTAACCCTAACCCTAGCTAAGGTTTCAAATGTGCATTCCAGCAGGGTGTCTCAGAAGCCCTCCAAACATCAAAGATGAATTTTTTCCTCAAACCAAAAAAAATCAGTCTCAAACTATCAAAACGGTTTTTAAAACCTCTAGGAGATGTATCTTCTTTAATAATCTGCCTGGTTTAGGCAAATTTTCATGGAGCTGAAAAATGCTGTTAAATGGTAGTTAAATTGGCACGCTTTTAATGCCTGGCCAGTGTTAGGGTTACAAGAACCATAGAATTTTGCCCGCTGTTGCACTTTTAGCTGCACTTTAAATGACAAAATAAAGAGAGTTTACCCATTAGAACAGGTATTCTTCACACTTTTCATCTGGCTCAGTGTTGGATAAAATCACTGGACAGGGCAATATACAAAAAGGTGACCAAAACTGTCCAAAAACTAAAAGTGCAGATAGGAGCAAATTATCACTCATCCTAAAGATAACTGGGGATCCGGAATGCAGCACTGACAGTAAAAAAATTCTACCTGTTGTGGGAATGCTAACCCTAACCCTAGCTAGGGTTTCAAATGTACTGGCAGGGTGTCTCAGAAGCCCTCCAAACATCAAAGATGAATTTTTTCCTCAAACTCCAAAAAATCAGTCTCAACCTATCAAAATGGTTTCTAAAACCTCTAGGAAATGTAGCTTCTTTAATAATCTGTCTGGTTTAGGCAAATTGTCATGAAGCTGAAAAATGCTGTTAAATGGAAGTTAAATCGGAATGCTTTTAATGTCTGGCTAGGGTTAGGGTTACAAGAACCATAGAATTTTGCCCGCTGTTGCACTTTTAGCTGCACTTTAAATGACAAAATGAAGAGAGTTTATCCATTAGAACAGGTATTCTTCACACTTTTCATCTGGCTCAGTTTTTATAAAATCACTGCATAGGGCAATATACAAAAAGGTGACCAAAACTGTCCGAAAACTAAAAGTGCAGATAGGAGCAAATTATCACTCATCCTAAAGATAACTGGGGGCCCGGAATGCAGCACTGACAGTAAAAAACTTCTACCTGTTGTGGGAATGCTAACCCTAACCCTAGCTAAGGTTTCAAATGTGCATTCCAGCAGGGTGTCTCAGAAGCCCTCCAAACATTAAAGATGAATTTTTTCCTCAAACCAAAAAAAATCAGTCTCAAACTATCAAAACGGTTTTGAAAACCTCTAGGAGATGTATCTTCTTTAATAATCTGCCTGGTTAGGTAAATTTTCATAGAGCTTCAAATGTACTGGCAGGGTGTCTCAGAAGCCCTCCAAACATCAAAGATGAATTTTTTCCTCAAACTCCAAAAAATCAGTCTCAACCTATCAAAATGGTTTCTAAAACCTCTAGGAAATGTAGCTTCTTTAATAATCTGTCTGGTTTAGGCAAATTGTCATGAAGCTGAAAAATGCTGTTAAATGGAAGTTAAATCGGAATGCTTTTAGTGTCTGGCTAGGGTTAGGGTTACAAGAACCATAGAATTTTGCCCGCTGTTGCACTTTTAGCTGCAGTTTAAATGACAAAATGAAGAGAGTTTATCCATTAGAACAGGTATTCTTCACACTTTTCATCTGAATCAGTTTTTATAAAATCACTGCATAGGGCAATATACAAAAAGGTGACCAAAACTGTCCAAAAACTAAAAGTGCAGATAGGAGCAAATTATTACTCATCCTAAAGATAACTGGGGGCCCAGAAGGCAGCACTGACAGTAAAAAACTTCTACCTGTTGTGGGAATGCTAACCCTAACTCTAGCTAGGGTTTCAAATGTACATTCCAGCAGGGTGTCTCAGAAGCCCTCCAAACATCAAAGATGAATTATTTCCTCAAACTCCAAGAAATCAGTCTCAAACTATAAAAACGGTTTCTAAAACCTCTAGGAAATGTATCTTTTGTAATATTCTGTCTGGTTTAGGCAAATTTTCATGAAGCTGAATAATGCTGTTAAATGGTAGTTAAACCGGCATGCTTTTAATGCCTGGCTAGGGTTAGGGTTACAAGAACCATAGAATTTTGCCCGCTGTTGCACTTTTAGCTGCACTTTAAATGACAAAATGAAGAGAGTTTACCCATTAGAACAGGTATTCTTCACACTTTTCATCTGGCTCAGTGTTGGATAAAATCACTGGACAGGGCAATATACAAAAAGGTGACCAAAACTGTCCGAAAACTAAAAGTGCAGATAGGAGCAAATTATCACTCATCCTAAATATAACTGGGGACCCGGAATGCAGCACTGACACTAAAAAACTTCTACCTGTTGTGGGAATGCTAACCCTAACCCTAGCTAAGGTTTCAACCGGCATTCCAGTAGGGTGTCTCAGAAGCCCTCCAAACATCAAAGATGAATTTTTTCCTCAAACTCCAAAAAATCAGTCTCAAACTATCAAAACGGTTTTGAAAACCTCTAGGAAATGTATCTTCTTTAATATTCTGTCTGGTTTAGGCAAATTGTCATGAAGCTGAAAATTGCTGTTAAATGGTAGTTCAATTGGCATGCTTTTAATGTCTGGCTAGGGTTAGGGTTACAAGAACCATAGAATTTTGCCCGCTGTTGCACTTTTAGCTGCACTTTAAATGTCAAAATGAAGAGAGTTTACCCATTAGAACAGGTATTCTTCACACTTTTCATCTGGCTCAGTGTTGGATAAAATCACTGGACAGGGCAATATACAAAAAGGTGACCAAAACTGTCCGAAAACTAAAAGTGCAGATAGGAGCAAATTATCACTCATCCTAATGATAACTGGGGATCCGGAATGCAGCACTGACAGTAAAAAACTTCTACCTGTTGTGGGAATGCTAACCCTAACCCTAGCTAAGGTTTCAAATGTGCATTCCAGCAGGGTGTCTCAGAAGCCCTCCAAACATTAAAGATGAATTTTTTCCTCAAACCAAAAAAAATCAGTCTCAAACTATCAAAACGGTTTTGAAAACCTCTAGGAGATGTATCTTCCTTAATAATCTGCCTGGTTAGGTAAATTTTCATAGAGCTTCAAATGTACTGGCAGGGTGTCTCAGAAGCCCTCCAAACATCAAAGATGAATTTTTTCCTCAAACTCCAAAAAATCAGTCTCAAACTATCAAAACGGTTTCTAAAACCTCTAGGAAAAGTATCTTCTTTAATAATCTGTCTGGTTTAGGCTAATTGTTATGAAGCTGAAAAATGCTGTTAAATGGTAGTTAAACCTGCATGCTTTTAATGTCTGGCCAGTGTTAGGGTTACAAGAACCATAGAATTTTGCCCGCTGTTGCACTTTTAGCTGCACTTTAAATGACAAAATGAAGAGAGTTTATCTATTAGAACATGTATTCTTCACACTTTTCATCTGGCTCAGTTTTGGATAAAATCACGGGATAGGGCAATATACAAAAAGGTGACCAAAACTGTCCGAAAACTAAAAGTGCAGATAGGAGCAAATTATCACTCATCCTAAAGATAACTGGGGGCCCGGAATGCAGCACTGACAGTAAAAAACTTCTACCTGTTGTGGGAAAGCTAACCCTAACCCTAGCTAGGGTTTCAAATGTACGTTCTGGCAGGGTGTCTCAGAAGCCCTCCAAACATCAAAGATGAATTTTTTCCTCAAACTCCAAAAAATCAGTCTCAGCCTATCAAAATGGTTTCTAAAACCTCTAGGAAATGTATCTTCTTTAATAATCTGTCTGGTTTAGGCAAATTGTCATGAAGCTGAAAAATGATGTTAAATGGAAGTTAAATCGGAATGCTTATAATGTCTGGCTAGGGTCAGGGTTACAAGAACCATAGAATTTTGCCCGCTGTTGCACTTTTAGCTGCACTTTAAATGACAAAATGAAGAGAGTTTACCCATTAGAACAGGTATTCTTCACACTTTTCATCTGGCTCAGTTTTAGATAAAATCACTGGATAGGGCAATATACAAAAAGGTGACCAAAACTGTCCGAAAACTAAAAGTGCAGATAGGAGCAAAATATCACTCACCCTACAGATAACTGGGGGCCCGGAATGTAGCACTGACAGTAAAAAACTTCTATCTGTTGTGGGAATGCTAACCCTAACCCTAGCTAGGGTTTCAAATGTAAATTCCGGCAGGGTGTCTCAGAAGCCCTCCAAACAACAGAGATGAATTTTTTCCTAAAACTCCAAGAAATCAGTCTCAACCTATCAAAACGGTTTCTAAAACCTCTAGGAAATGTATCTTCTTTAATAATCTGTCTGGTTTAGGCAAATTGTCATGAAGCTGAAAATTGCTGTTAAATGGTAGTTTAATCGGCATGCTTTTAATTTCTGGCTAGGGTTAGGGTTACAAGAACCATAGAATTTTGCCCGCAGTTGCACTTTTAGCTGCACTTTAAATGTCAAAATGAAGAGAGTTTACCCATTAGAACAGGTATTCTTCACACTTTTCATCTGGCTCAGTTTTGCATAAAATCACTGGATAGGGCAATATACAAAAAGGTGACCAAAACTGTCCGAAAACTAAAAGTGCAGATAGGAGCAAATTATCACTCATCCTAAAGATAACTGGGGACCCGGAATGCAGCACTGACAGTAAAATACTTCTACCTGTTGTGGGAATGCTAACCCTAACCCTAGCTAGGGTTTCAAATGTGCATTCCAGCAGGGTGTCTCAGAAGCCCTCCAAACATCAAAGATGAATTTTTTCCTCAAACCAAAAAAAATCAGTCTCAAACTATCAAAACGGTTTTAAAACCTCTAGGAGATGTATCTTCTTTAATAATCTGTCTGGTTTAGGCAAATTGTCATGAAGCTGAAAAATGCTGTTAAATGGTAGTTAAATTGGCACGCTTTTAATGCCTGGCCAGTGTTAGGGTTACAAGAACCATAGAATTTTGCCCGCTGTTGCACTTTTTGCTGCACTTTAAATGTCAATATGAAGAGAGTTTACCCATTAGAACAAGTTTTCTTCACACTTTTCATCTGGCTCAGTTTTGGATAAAATCACTGGATAGGGCAATATACAAAAAGGTGACCAAAACTGTCCGAAAACTAAAAGTGCAGATAGGAGAAAATTATCACTCACCCTAAAGATAACGGGGGCCCGGAATGTAGCACTGACAGTAAAATACTTCTACCTGTTGTGGGAATGCTAACCCTAACCCTAGCTAGGGTTTCAAATGTACATTCTGGCAGGGTGTCTCAGAAGCCCTACAAACAACAAAGATGATTTTTTCCTCAAACTCCAAAAAATCAGTCTCAACCTATCAAAACGGTTTCTAAAACCTCTAAGAAATGTATCTTCTTTAATAATCTGTCTGGTTTAGGCAAATTGTCATGAAGCTGAAAAATGCTGTTAAATGGTAGTTAGATCGGCATGCTTTTAATGCCTGGCTAGGTTTAGGGTTACAAGAACCATAGAATTTTGCCCGCAGTTGCACTTTTAGCTGCACTTTAAATGTCAAAATGAAGAGAGTTTACCCATTAGAACAGGTATTCTTCACACTTTTCATCTGGCTCAGTTTTGCATAAAATCACTGGATAGGGCAATATACAAAAAGGTGACCAAAACTGTCCGAAAACTAAAAGTGCAGATAGGAGCAAATTATCACTCATCCTAAAGATAACTGGGGACCCGGAATGCAGCACTGACAGTAAAATACTTCTACCTGTTGTGGGAATGCTAACCCTAACCCTAGCTAGGGTTTCAAATGTGCATTCCAGCAGGGTGTCTCAGAAGCCCTCCAAACATCAAAGATGAATTTTTTCCTCAAACCAAAAAAAATCAGTCTCAAACTATCAAAACGGTTTAAAAACCTCTAGGAGATGTATCTTCTTTAATAATCTGTCTGGTTTAGGCAAATTGTCATGAAGCTGAAAAATGCTGTTAAATGGTAGTTAAATTGGCACGCTTTTAATGCCTGGCCAGTGTTAGGGTTACAAGAACCATAGAATTTTGCCCGCAGTTGCACTTTTAGCTGCACTTTAAATGTCAATATGAAGAGAGTTTACCCATTAGAACAAGTTTTCTTCACACTTTTCATCTGGCTCAGTTTTGGATAAAATCACTGGATAGGGCAATATACAAAAAGGTGACCAAAACTGTCAAAAAAACTAAAAGTGCAGATAGGAGAAAATTATCACTCACCCTAAAGATAACGGGGGCCCGGAATGTAGCACTGACAGTAAAATACTTCTACCTGTTGTGGGAATGCTAACCCTAACCCTAGCTAGGGTTTCAAATGTACATTCTGGCAGGGTGTCTCAGAAGCCCTCCAAACAACAAAGATGATTTTTTTCCTCAAACTCCAAAAAATCAGTCTCAACCTATCAAAACGGTTTCTAAAACCTCTAGGAAATGTATCTTCTTTAATAATCTGTCTGGTTTAGGCAAATTGTCATGAAGCTGAAAAATGCTGTTAAATGGTTGTTAAATCGGAATGCTTTTAATGTCTGTCTAGGATTAGGGTTACAAGAACCATACAATTTTGCCCGCTGTTGCACTTTTAGCTGCACTTTAAATGACAAAATGAAGAGAGTTTACCCATTAGAACAGGTATTGTTCACACTTTTCATCTGGCTCAGTTTTGGATAAAATCACTGCATAGGGCAATATACAAAAAGGTGACCAAAACTTTCCAAAAACTACAAGTGCAGATAGGAGCAAATTATCACTCATCCTAAAGACAACTGGGGACCCGGAATGCAGCACTGACAGTAAAAAACTTCTACCTGTTGTGGGAATGCTAACCCTAACCCTAGCTAGGGTTTCAAATTTGCATTCCGGCAGGGTGTCTCAGAAGCCCTCCAAACATCAAAGATGATTTTTTTCCTCAAACTCCAAAAAATCAGTCTCAAACTATCAAAACGGTTTCTAAAACCTCTAGGAAAAGTATCTTCTTTAATAATCTGTCTGGTTTAGGCTAATTGTTATGAAGCTGAAAAATGCTGTTAAATGGTAGTTAAACCTGCATGCTTTTAATGTCTGGCTAGGGTTAGGGTTACAAGAACCATAGAATTTTGCCTGCTGTTGCACTTTTAGCTGCACTTTAAATGTCAATATGAAGAGAGTTTACCCATTAGAACAGGTAATCTTCACACTTTTCATCTGGCTCAGTTTTGGATAAAATCACTGGATAGGGCAATATACAAAAAGGTGACCAAAACTGTCCGAAAACTAAAAGTGCAGATAGGAGCAAATTATCACTAATCCTAAAGATAACTGGGGAACCGGAATGCAGCACTGACAGTAAAAAACTCCTACCTGTTGTGGGAATGCTAACCCTAATCCTAGCTAGGGTTTCAAATGTGCATTCCAGCAGGGTGTCTCAGAAGCCCTCCAAACATCAAAGTTGAATTTTTTCCTCAAACCAAGAAAAATCAGTCTCAAACTATCAAAACGGTTTCTAAAACCTCTACGAGATATATCTTCTTTAATAATCTTTCTGATTTAGGCAAATTTTCATGAAACTGAAAAATGCTGTTAAATGGTACTTAAATCGGCATGCTTCTAATGCCTGGCTATGGTTAGGGTTACAAGAACCATTGAATTTTGCCCGCTTTTGCACTTTTAGCTGCACTTTAAATGACAAAATGAAGAGAGTTTACCCATTAGAACAGGTATTCTTCACACTTTTCATCTGGCTCAGTTTTGGATAAAATCACTGCATAGGGCAATATACAAAAAGGTGACCAAAACTGTCCGAAAACTAAAAGTGCAGATAGGAACAAATTATCACTCATCCTAAAGATAACTGGGGACCCGGAATGCAGCACTGACAGTAAAAAACTTCTACCTGTTGTGGGAAAGCTAACCCTAACCCTAGCTAGGGTTTCAAATGTACATTCCGGCAGGGTGTCTCAGAAGCCCTCCAAACAACAGAGATGAATTTTTTCCTCAAACTCCAAGAAATCAGTCTCAACCTATCAAAACGGTTTCTAAAACCTCTAGGAAATGTATCTTCTGTAATATTCTGTCTGGTGTAGGCAAACTGTCATGAAGCTGAAAAATGCTGTTAAATGGTACTTAAATTGGCATGCTTTTAATGCCTGGCTAGGGTTAGGGTTACAAGAACCATTGAATTTTGGCCGCTGTTGCACTTTTAGCTGCACTTTAAATGACAAAATGAAGAGAGTTTACCCATTAGAACAGGTATTCTTCACACTTTTCATCTGGCTCAGTTTTGGATAAAATCACTGCATAGGGCAATATTCAAAAAGGTGACCAAAACTGTCCGAAAACTACAAGTGCAGATAGGAGCAAATTATCACTAATCCTAAAGATAACTGGGGAACCGGAATGTAGCACTGACAGTAAAAAACTTCTAACTGGTGTGGGAATGCTAACCCTAACCCTAGCTAGGGTTTCAAATGTGCATTCCGGCAGGGTGTCTCAGAAACATGCCAAACATCAAAGTTGAATTTTTTCCTCAAACTCCAAAAAATCAGTCTCAAACTATCAAAACAGTTTCTAAAAGCTCTAGGAAATGTATCTTTAATAATCTGTCTGGTTTAGGCAAATTTTCATGAAGCTGAAAAATGCTGTTAAATGGTAGTTAAATCAGCATGCTTCTAATGCCTGGTTAGGGTTAGGGTTACAAGAACCAAAGAATTTTGCCCGCTGTTGCACTTTTAGCTGCACTTTAAATGACAAAATGAAGAGAGTTTACCCATTAGAACAGGTATTCTTCACACTTTTCATCTGTCTCAGTTTTGCATAAAATCACTGGATAGGGCAATATACAAAAAGGTGACCAAAACTGTCCGAAAACTAAAAGTGCAGATAGGAGCAAATCATCACTCATCCTAAAGATAACTGGGGAACCGGAATGCAGCACTGACAGTAAAAAACTCCTAGCTGTTGTGGGAATGCTAACCCTAACCCTAGCTAGGGTTTCAAATGTGCATTCCAGCAGGGTGTCTCAGAAGCCCTCCAAACATCAAAGTTGAATTTTTTCCTCAAACTCCAAAAAATCAGTCTCAAACTATCAAAACGGTTTTTAAAACCTCTAGGAAATGTATCTTCTTTTATAATCTGTCTTGTTTAGGCAAATTTTCATGAAGCTGAAAAATGCTGTTAAATGGTAGTTAAATCGGCATGCTTCTAATGCCTGGCTAGGGTTAGGGTTAGAAGAACTATAGAATCGTGCCCGCTGTTGCACTTTTATCTGCACTTTAAATGACAAAATGAAGAGAGTTTACCCATTAGAAGAGGTATTCTTCACACTTTTCATCTGGCTCAGTTTTGGATAAAATCAGTGGATAGGACAATATACAAAAAGGTGACCAAAACTGTCCGAAAACTCAAAGTGCAGATAGGAGTAAATTATCACTCATCCTAAAGATAACTGGGGGCCCGGAATGCAGCACTGACAGTAAAAAACTTTTACCTGTTGTAGGAATGCTAACCCTAACCCTAGCTAGGGTTTCAAATGTACATTCCTGCAGTGTGTCTCAGAAGCCCTCCAAACATCAAAGTTGAATTTTTTCCTCAATCTCCAAAAAAATCAGTCTCAAACTATCAAAACGGTTTCTAAAACCTCTAGGAAATGTATCTTCTTTTATAATCTGTCTGGTTTAGGCAAATTTTCATGAAGCTGAAAAATGCTGTTAAATGGTAGTTAAATCGGCATGCTTTTAATGCCTGGCTAGGCTTAGGGTTACAAGAACCATATAATTTTGCCCGCTGTTGCACTTTTAGCTGCACTTTAAATGACAAAATGAAGAGAGTTTACCCATTAGAACAGGTATTCTTCACACTTTTCATCTGGCTCAGTTTTGCATAAAATCACTGGATAGGGCAATATACAAAAAGGTGACCAAAACTTTCCGAAAACTAAAAGTGCAGATAGGAGCAAATTATCACTCATCCTAAAGATAACTGGGGGCCCGGAATGCAGCACTGACAGTAAAAAACTTCTACCTGGTGTGGGAATGCTAACCCTAACACTAGCTAGGGTTTCAAATGTGCATTCCACCAGGGTGTCTCAGAATCCCTCCAAACATCAAATTTGATTTTTTTCCTCAAACCAAGAAAAATAAGTCTCAAACTATCAAAACGGTTTTTAAAACCTCTAGGAAATGTATCTTCTTTAATAATCTGTCTGGTTTAGGCAAATTGTCATGAAGCTGAAAAATGCTGTTAAATGGTAGTTAGATCGGCATGCTTTTAATGCCTGGCTAGGTTTAAGGTTACAAGAACCATAGAATTTTGCCCTCTGTTGCACTTTTAGCTGCACTTTAAATGACAAAATGAAGAGAGTCTACCCATTAGAACAGGTATTCTTCACACTTTTCTACTGGCTCAGTTTTGGATAAAATCAATGGATAGGGCAATATACAAAAAGGTGACCAAAACTGTCCAAAAACTAAAAGGGCAGATAGGAGCAAATTATCACTCATCCTAAAGATAACTGGGGACCTGGAATGCAGCACTGAAAGTAAAAAACTTATACCTGTTGTTGGAATGCTAGCCCTAACCCTAGCTAGGGTGTCAAATGTAAATTCCGGCAGGGTGTCTCAGAAGCCCTCCAAACATCAAAGTTGAATTTTTTCCTCAAACTCCAAAAAATCAGTCTCAAACTATCAAAACGGGTTCTAAAACCTCTAGGAAATGTATCGTCTTTAATAATCTGTCTGGTTTAGGCAAATTTTCATGAAGCTGAAAAATGCTGTTAAATGGTAGTTAGATCGGCATGCTTTTAATGCCCGGCTAGGGTTAGGGTTACAAGAACCATAGATTTGTGACTGCTGTTGCACTTTTAGCTGCACTTTAAAAGACAAAATGAAGAGAGTTTACCCATTAGAACAGGTATTCTTCACACTTTTCATCTGTCTCAGTTTTGCATAAAATCACTGGACAGGGCAATATACAAAAAGGTGACCAAAACTGTCTGAAAACTAAAAGTGCAGAAAGGAGCAAATTATCACTCATCCTAAAGATAACTGGGGGCCCGGAATGCAGCACTGACAGTAAAAAACTTCTACCTGGTGTGGGAATGCTAACCCTAACCCTAACTAGGGTTTCAAATGTGCATTCCAGCAGGGTGTCTCAGAAGCCCTCCAAACATCAAATTTGAATTTTTACCTCAAACCAAGAAAAATCAGTCTCAAACTATCAAAACAGTTTTTAAAACCTCTAGGAAATGTATCTTATTTTATAATCTGTCTTGTTTAGGCAAATTTTCATGAAGCTGAAAAATGCTGTTAAATGGTAGTTAAATCGGCATGCTTCTAATGCCTGGCTAGGGTTAGGGTTACAAGAACTATAGAATTGTGCCCGCTGTTGCACTTTTAGCTGCACTTTAAATGACAAAATGAAGAGAGTTTACCCATTAGAAGAGGTATTCTTCACACTTTTCATCTGGCTCAGTTTTGGATAAAATCAGTGGATAGGACAATATACAAAAAGGTGACCAAAACTGTCCGAAAACTCAAAGTGCAGATAGGAGTAAATTATCACTCATCCTAAAGATAACTGGGGGCCCGGAATGCAGCACTGACAGTAAAAAACTTCTACCTGTTGTAGGAATGCTAACCCTAACCCTAGTTAGGGTTTCAAATGTACATTCCGGCAGGGTGTCTCAGAAGCCCTCCAAACATCAAAGTTGAATTTTTTCCTCAATCTCCAAAAAATCAGTCTCAAACTATCAAAACGGTTTCTAAAACCTCTAGGAAATGTATCTTCTTTAATAATCTGTCTGGTTTAGGCAAATTTTCATGAATCTGAAAAATGCTGTTAAATGGTAGTTAAATCGGCATGCTTTTAATGCCTGGCTAGGCTTAGGGTTACAAGAACCATATAATTTTGCCCGCTGTTGCACTTTTAGCTGCACTTTAAATGACAAAATGAAGAGAGTTTACCCATTAGAACAGGTATTCTTCACACTTTTCATCTGGCTCAGTTTTGCATAAAATCACTGGATAGGGCAATATACAAAAAGGTGACCAAAACTTTCCGAAAACTAAAAGTGCAGATAGGAGCAAATTATCACTCATCCTAAAGATAACTGGGGGCCCGGAATTCAGCACTGATAGTAAAAAACTTCTGCCTGGTGTGGGAATGCTAACCCTAACCCTAGCTAGGGTTTCAAATGTGCATTCCACCAGGGTGTCTCAGAATCCCTCCAAACATCAAAGTTGAATTTTTTCCTCAAACCAAGAAAAATAAGTCTCAAACTATCAAAACGGTTTTTAAAACCTCTAGGAAATGTATCTTCTTTTATAATCTGTCTTGTTTAGGCAAATTTTCATGAAGCTGAAAAATGCTGTTAAATGGTAGTTAGATCGGCATGCTTTTAATGCCTGGCTAGGTTTAGGGTTACAAGAACCATAGAATTTTGCCCTCTGTTGCACTTTTAGCTGCACTTTAAATGACAAAATGAAGAGAGTCTACCCATTAGAACAGGTATTCTTCACACTTTTCTACTGGCTCAGTTTTGGATAAAATCAATGGATAGGGCAATATACAAAAAGGTGACCAAAACTGTCCGAAAACTAAAAGGGCAGATAGGAGCAAATTATCACTCATCCTAAAGATAACTGGGGACCTGGAATGCAGCACTGACAGTAAAAAACTTCTACCTGTTGTTGGAATGCTAACCCTAACCCTAGCTAGGGTGTCAAATGTAAATTCCGGCAGGGTGTCTCAGAAGCCCTCCAAACATCAAAGTTGAATTTTTTCTCAAACCAAAAAAAATCAGTCTCAAACTATCAAAACGGTTTTTAAAACCTCTAGGAAATGTATCTTCTTTAATATTCTGTCTGGTTTAGGCAAATTTTCATGAAGCTGAAAAATGCTGTTAAATGATAGTTAGATTGGTATGCTTCTAATACCTGGCTAGGGTTAGGGTTACAAGAACCATAGAATTTTGCCCGCAGTTGCACTTTTAGCTGCACTTTAAATGACAAAATGAAGAGAGTTTACCCATTAGAACAGGTATTCTTGACACTTTTCATCTGGCTCAGTTTTGCATAAAATCACTGCATAGGGCAATATACAAAAAGGTGACCAAAACTGTCCGAAAACTAAAAGTGTAGATAGGAGCAAATTATCACTCATCCTAAAGATAACTGGGGACCCGGAATGCAGCACTGACAGCAAAAAACTTCTACCTGTTGTAGGAATGCTAACCCTTACCCTAGCTAGGGTTTCAAATGTACATTCCGACAGGGTGTCTCAGAAGCCCTCCAAACATCAAAGTTGAATTTTTACCTCAAACCAAGAAAAATCAGTCTCAAACTATCAAAACAGTTTTTAAAACCTCTTGGAAATGTATCTTCTTTTATAATCTGTCTTGTTTAGGCAAACTATCATGAAGCTGAAAAATGCTGTTAAATGGTAGTTAAATCGGCATGCTTCTAATGCCTGGCTAGGGTTAGGGTTACAAGAACTATAGAATTGTGCCCGCTGTTGCACTTTTAGCTGCACTTTAAATGACAAAATGAAGAGAGTTTACCCATTAGAAGAGGTATTCTTCACACTTTTCATCTGGCTCAGTTTTGGATAAAATCAGTGGATAGGACAATATACAAAAAGGTGACCAAAACTGTCCGAAAACTCAAAGTGCAGATAGGAGTAAATTATCACTCATCCTAAAGATAACTGGGGGCCCGGAATGCAGCACTGACAGTAAAAAACTTCTACCTGTTGTAGGAATGCTAACCCTAACCCTAGCTAGGGTTTCAAATGTACATTCCGACAGGGTGTCTCAGAAGCCCTCCAAACATCAAAGTTGAATTTTTTCCTCAATCTCCAAAAAATCAGTCTCAAACTATCAAAACGGTTTCTAAAACCTCTAGGAAATGTATCATCTTTAATAATTTGTCTGGTTTAGGCAAATTTTCATGAAGCTGAAAAATGCTGTTAAATGGTAGTTAAATCGGCATGCTTTTAATGCCTGGCTAGGCTTAGGGTTACAAGAACCATAGAATTTTGCCCGCTGTTGCACTTTTAGCTGCACTTTAAATGACAAAATGAAGAGAGTTTACCCATTAGAACAGGTATTCTTCACACTTTTCATCTGGCTCAGTTTTGCATAAAATCACTGGATAGGGCAATATACAAAAAGGTGACCAAAACTTTCCGAAAACTAAAAGTGCAGATAGGAGCAAATTATCACTCATCCTAAAGATAACTGGGGGACCGGAATGCAGCACTGACAGTAAAAAACTTCTACCTGGTGTGGGAATGCTAACCCTAACCCTAGCTAGGGTTTCAAATGTGCATTCCACCAGAGTGTCTCAGAATCCCTCCAAACATCAAAGTTGAATTTTTTCCTCAAACCAAGAAAAATAAGTCTCAAACTATCAAAACGGTTTTTAAAACCTCTAGGAAATGTATCTTCTTTTATAATCTGTCTTGTTTAGGCAAATTTTCATGAAGCTGAAAAATGCTGTTAAATGGTAGTTAGATCGGCATGCTTTTAATGCCTGGCTAGGTTTAGGTTTACAAGAACCATGGAATTTTGCCCTCTGTTGCACTTTTAGCTGCACTTTAAATGAGAAAATGAAGAGAGTCTACCCATGAGAACAGGTATTCTTGACACTTTTCATCTGGCTCAGTTTTGCATAAAATCACTGGATAGGGCAATATACAAAAAGGTGACCAAAACTGTCCGAAAACTAAAAGTGTAGATAGGAGCAAATTATCACACATCCTAAAGATAACTGGGGACCCGGAATGCAGCACTGACAGTAAAAAACTTCTACCTGTTGTAGGAATGCTAACCCTTACCCTAGCTAGGGTTTCAAATGTACATTCCGACAGGGTGTCTCAGAAGCCCTCCAAACATCAAAGTTGAATTTTTTCCTCAAACCAAGAAAAATCAGTCTCAAACTATCAAAACAGTTTTTAAAACCTCTTGGAAATGTATCTTCTTTTATAATCTGTCTTGTTTAGGCAAATTTTCATGAAGCTGAAAAATGCTGTTAAATGGTAGTTAAATCGGCAAGCTTCTAATGCCTGGCTAGGGTTAAGGTTACTAGAACTATAGAATTGTGCCCGCTGTTGCACTTTTAGCTGCACTTTAAATGACAAAATGAAGAGAGTTTACCCATTAGAAGAGGTATTCTTCACACTTTTCATCTGGCTCAGTTTTGGATAAAATCAGTGGATAGGACAATATACAAAAAGGTGACCAAAACTGTCCGAAAACTAAAAGTGCAGATAGGAGCAAATTATCACTCATCCTAAAGATAACTGGGGGCCCGGAATGCAGCACTGACAGTAAAAAACTTCTACCTGGTGTGGGAATGCTAACCCTAACCCTAACTAGGGTTTCAAATGTGCATTCCAGCAGGGTGTCTCAGAAGCCCTCCAAACATCAATGTTGAATTTTTTCCTCAAACCAAAAAAAATCAGTCTCAAACTATCAAAACGGTTTTTAAAACCTCTAGGAAATGTATCTTCTTTAATATTCTGTCTGGTTTAGGCAAATTTTCATGAAGCTGAAAAATGCTGTTAAATGGTAGTTAGATCGGCATGCTTTTAATGCCTGGCTAGGTTTAGGGTTACAAGAACCATAGAATTTTGCCCTCTGTTGCACTTTTAGCTGCACTTTAAATGACAAAAGGAGGAGAGTCTACCCATTAGAACAGGTATTCTTCACACTTTTCATCTGGCTCAGTTTTGGATAAAATCAGTGGATAGGACAATATACAAAAAGGTGACCAAAACTGTCCGAAAACTCAAAGTGCAGATAGGAGTAAATTATTACTCATCCTAAAGATAACTGGGGACCTGGAATGCAGCACTGACAGTAAAAAACTTCTACCTGTTGTTGGAATGCTAACCCTAAACCTAGCTAGGGTGTCAAATGTAAACTCCGGCAGGGTGTCTCAGATGCCCTCAAAACATCAAAGTTGAATTTTTTCCTCAAACCAAAAAAAATCAGTCTCAAACTATCAAAACGGTTTTTAAAACTTCTAGGAAATGTATCTTCTTTAATATTCTGTCTGGTTTAGGCAAATTTTCATGAAGCTGAAAAATGCTGTTAAATGATAGTTAAATTGGTATGCTTCTAATGCCTGGCTAGGGTTAGGGTTACAAGAACATTAGAATTTTGCCCTCTGTTGCACTTTTAGCTGCACTTTAAATTACAAAATGAAGAGAGTCTACCCATTAGAACAGGTATTCTTCACACTTTTCATCTGGCTCAGTTTTGGATAAAATCAATGGATAGGGCAATATACAAAAAGGTGACCAAAACTGTCCGAAAACTAAAAGGGCAGATAGGAGCAAATTATCACTCATCCTAAAGATAAGTGGGGACCTGGAATGCAGCACTGACAGTAAAAAACTTCTACCTGTTGTTGGAATGCTAACCATAACCCTAGCTAGGGTGTCAAATGTAAATTCCGGCAGGGTGTCTCAGAAGCCCTCCAAACATCAAAGTTGAATTTTTTCTCAAACCAAAAAAAATCAGTCTCAAACTATCAAAACGGTTTTTAAAACCTCTAGGAAATGTATCTTCTTTAATATTCTGTCTGGTTTAGGCAAATTTTCATGAAGCTGAAAAATGCTGTTAAATGATAGTTAGATTGGTATGCTTCTAATGCCTGGCTAGGGTTAGGGTTACAAGAACCATAGAATTTTGCCCGCAGTTGCACTTTTAGCTGCACTTTAAATGACAAAATGAAGAGAGTTTACCCATTAGAACAGGTATTCTTGACACTTTTCATCTGGCTCAGTTTTGCATAAAATCACTGGATAGGGCAATATACAAAAAGGTGACCAAAACTGTCCGAAAACTAAAAGTGTAGATAGGAGCAAATTATCACTCATCCTAAAGATAACTGGGGACCCGGAATGCAGCACTGACAGCAAAAAACTTCTACCTGTTGTAGGAATGCTAACCCTTACCCTAGCTAGGGTTTCAAATGTACATTCCGACAGGGTGTCTCAGAAGCCCTCCAAACATCAAAGTTGAATTTTTACCTCAAACCAAGAAAAATCAGTCTCAAACTATCAAAACAGTTTTTAAAACCTCTTGGAAATGTATCTTCTTTTATAATCTGTCTTGTTTAGGCAAACTATCATGAAGCTGAAAAATGCTGTTAAATGGTAGTTAAATCGGCATGCTTCTAATGCCTGGCTAGGGTTAGGGTTACAAGAACTATAGAATTGTGCCCGCTGTTGCACTTTTAGCTGCACTTTAAATGACAAAATGAAGAGAGTTTACCCATTAGAAGAGGTATTCTTCACACTTTTCATCTGGCTCAGTTTTGGATAAAATCAGTGGATAGGACAATATACAAAAAGGTGACCAAAACTGTCCGAAAACTCAAAGTGCAGATAGGAGTAAATTATCACTCATCCTAAAGATAACTGGGGGCCCGGAATGCAGCACTGACAGTAAAAAACTTCTACCTGTTGTAGGAATGCTAACCCTAACCCTAGCTAGGGTTTCAAATGTACATTCCGGCAGGGTGTCTCAGAAGCCCTCCAAACATCAAAGTTGAATTTTTTCCTCAATCTCCAAAAAATCAGTCTCAAACTATCAAAACGGTTTCTAAAACCTCTAGGAAATGTATCATCTTTAATAATTTGTCTGGTTTAGGCAAATTTTCATGAAGCTGAAAAATGCTGTTAAATGGTAGTTAAATCGGCATGCTTTTAATGCCTGGCTAGGCTTAGGGTTACAAGAACCATAGAATTTTGCCCGCTGTTGCACTTTTAGCTGCACTTTAAATGACAAAATGAAGAGAGTTTACCCATTAGAACAGGTATTCTTCACACTTTTCATCTGGCTCAGTTTTGCATAAAATCACTGGATAGGGCAATATACAAAAAGGTGACCAAAACTTTCCGAAAACTAAAAGTGCAGATAGGAGCAAATTATCACTCATCCTAAAGATAACTGGGGGCCCGGAATGCAGCACTGACAGTAAAAAACTTCTACCTGGTGTGGGAATGCTAACCCTAACCCTAGCTAGGGTTTCAAATGTGCATTCCACCAGAGTGTCTCAGAATCCCTCCAAACATCAAAGTTGAATTTTTTCCTCAAACCAAGAAAAATAAGTCTCAAACTATCAAAACGGTTTTTAAAACCTCTAGGAAATGTATCTTCTTTTATAATCTGTCTTGTTTAGGCAAATTTTCATGAAGCTGAAAAATGCTGTTAAATGGTAGTTAGATCGGCATGCTTTTAATGCCTGGCTAGGTTTAGGTTTACAAGAACCATGGAATTTTGCCCTCTGTTGCACTTTTAGCTGCACTTTAAATGACAAAATGAAGAGAGTCTACCCATTAGAACAGGTATTCTTGACACTTTTCATCTGGCTCAGTTTTGCATAAAATCACTGGATAGGGCAATATACAAAAAGGTGACCAAAACTGTCCGAAAACTAAAAGTGTAGATAGGAGCAAATTATCACACATCCTAAAGATAACTGGGGACCCGGAATGCAGCACTGACAGTAAAAAACTTCTACCTGTGGTAGGAATGCTAACCCTTACCCTAGCTAGGGTTTCAAATGTACATTCCGACAGGGTGTCTCAGAAGCCCTCCAAACATCAAAGTTGAATTTTTTCCTCAAACCAAGAAAAATCAGTCTCAAACTATCAAAACAGTTTTTAAAACCTCTTGGAAATGTATCTTCTTTTATAATCTGTCTTGTTTAGGCAAATTTTCATGAAGCTGAAAAATGCTGTTAAATGGTAGTTAAATCGGCAAGCTTCTAATGCCTGGCTAGGGTTAAGGTTACTAGAACTATAGAATTGTGCCCTCTGTTGCACTTTTAGCTGCACTTTAAATGACAAAATGAAGAGAGTCTACCCATTAGAACAGGTATTCTTGACACTTTTCATCTGGCTCAGTTTTGCATAAAATCACTGGATAGGGCAATATACAAAAAGGTGACCAAAACTGTCCGAAAACTAAAAGTGTAGATAGGAGCAAATTATCACACATCCTAAAGATAACTGGGGACCCGGAATGCAGCACTGACAGTAAAAAACTTCTACCTGTGGTAGGAATGCTAACCCTTACCCTAGCTAGGGTTTCAAATGTACATTCCGACAGGGTGTCTCAGAAGCCCTCCAAACATCAAAGTTGAATTTTTTCCTCAAACCAAGAAAAATCAGTCTCAAACTATCAAAACAGTTTTTAAAACCTCTTGGAAATGTATCTTCTTTTATAATCTGTCTTGTTTAGGCAAATTTTCATGAAGCTGAAAAATGCTGTTAAATGGTAGTTAAATCGGCAAGCTTCTAATGCCTGGCTAGGGTTAAGGTTACTAGAACTATAGAATTGTGCCCGCTGTTGCACTTTTAGCTGCACTTTAAATGACAAAATGAAGAGAGTTTACCCATTAGAAGAGGTATTCTTCACACTTTTCATCTGGCTCAGTTTTGGATAAAATCAGTGGATAGGACAATATACAAAAAGGTGACCAAAACTGTCCGAAAACTAAAAGTGCAGATAGCAGCAAATTATCACTCATCCTAAAGATAACTGGGGGCCCGGAATGCAGCACTGACAGTAAAAAACTTCTACCTGGTGTGGGAATGCTAACCCTAACCCTAACTAGGGTTTCAAATGTGCATTCCAGCAGGGTGTCTCAGAAGCCCTCCAAACATCAATGTTGAATTTTTTCCTCAAACCAAAAAAAATCAGTCTCAAACTATCAAAACGGTTTTTAAAACCTCTAGGAAATGTATCTTCTTTAATATTCTGTCTGGTTTAGGCAAATTTTCATGAAGCTGAAAAATGCTGTTAAATGGTAGTTAGATCGGCATGCTTTTAATGCCTGGCTAGGTTTAGGGTTACAAGAACCATAGAATTTTGCCCTCTGTTGCACTTTTAGCTGCACTTTAAATGACAAAAGGAGGAGAGTCTACCCATTAGAACAGGTATTCTTCACACTTTTCATCTGGCTCAGTTTTGGATAAAATCAGTGGATAGGACAATATACAAAAAGGTGACCAAAACTGTCCGAAAACTCAAAGTGCAGATAGGAGTAAATTATTACTCATCCTAAAGATAACTGGGGACCTGGAATGCAGCACTGACAGTAAAAAACTTCTACCTGTTGTTGGAATGCTAACCCTAAACCTAGCTAGGGTGTCAAATGTAAACTCCGGCAGGGTGTCTCAGAAGCCCTCAAAACATCAAAGTTGAATTTTTTCCTCAAACCAAAAAAAATCAGTCTCAAACTATCAAAACGGTTTTTAAAACTTCTAGGAAATGTATCTTCTTTAATATTCTGTCTGGTTTAGGCAAATTTTCATGAAGCTGAAAAATGCTGTTAAATGATAGTTAAATTGGTATGCTTCTAATGCCTGGCTAGGGTTAGGGTTACAAGAACATTAGAATTTTGCCCTCTGTTGCACTTTTAGCTGCACTTTAAATTACAAAATGAAGAGAGTCTACCCATTAGAACAGGTATTCTTCACACTTTTCATCTGGCTCAGTTTTGGATAAAATCAATGGATAGGGCAATATACAAAAAGGTGACCAAAACTGTCCGAAAACTAAAAGGGCAGATAGGAGCAAATTATCACTCATCCTAAAGATAAGTGGGGACCTGGAATGCAGCACTGACAGTAAAAACTTCTACCTGTTGTTGGAATGCTAACCATAACCCTAGCTAGGGTGTCAAATGTAAATTCCGGCAGGGTGTCTCAGAAGCCCTCCAAACATCAAAGTTGAATTTTTGTCCTCAAACCAAAAAAAATCAGTCTCAAACTATCAAAACGGTTTTTAAAACCTCTAGGAAATGTATCTTCTTTAATATTCTGTCTGGTTTAGGCAAATTTTCATGAAGCTGAAAAATGCTGTTAAATGATAGTTAAATTGGTATGCTTCTAATGCCTGGCTAGGGTTAGGGTTACAAGAACCATAGAATTTTGCCCTCTGTTGCACTTTTAGCTGCACTTTAAATGACAAAATGAAGAGAGTTTACCCATTAGAACAGGTATTCTTCACACTTTTCATCTGGCTCAGTTTTGCATAAAATCACTGGATAGGGCAATATACAAAAAGGTGACCAAAACTGTCCGAAAACTAAAAGTGTAGATAGGAGCAAACTATCTCTCATCCTAAAGATAACTGGGGACCCGGAATGCAGCACTGACAGCAAAAAACTTCTACCTGTTGTAGGAATGCTAACCCTTACCCTAGCTAGGGTTTCAAATGTACATTCTGACAGGGTGTCTCAGAAGCCCTCCAAACATCAAAGTTGAATTTTTACCTCAAACCAAGAAAAATCAGTCTCAAACTATCAAAACAGTTTTTAAAACCTCTTGGAAATGTATCTTCTTTTATAATCTGTCTTGTTTAGGCAAATTTTCATGAAGCTGAAAAATGCTGTTAAATGGTAGTTAAATCGGCATGCTTCTAATGCCTGGCTAGGGTTAGGGTTACAAGAACTATAGAATTGTGCCCGCTGTTGCACTTTTAGCTGCACTTTAAATGACAAAATGAAGAGAGTTTACCCATTAGAAGAGGTATTCTTCACACTTTTCATCTGGCTCAGTTTTGGATAAAATCAGTGGATAGGACAATATACAAAAAGGTGACCAAAACTGTCCGAAAACTCAAAGTGCAGATAGGAGTAAATTATCACTCATCCTAAAGATAACTGGGGGCCCGGAATGCAGCACTGACAGTAAAAAACTTCTACCTGTTGTAGGAATGCTAACCCTAACCCTAGCTAGGGTTTCAAATGTACATTCCGGCAGGGTGTCTCAGAAGACCTCCAAACATCAAAGTTGAATTTTTTCCTCAATCTCCAAAAAATCAGTCTCAAACTATCAAAACGGTTTCTAAAACCTCTAGGAAATGTATCATCTTTAATAATCTGTCTGGTTTAGGCAAATTTTCATGAAGCTGAAAAATGCTGTTAAATGGTAGTAAAATTGGCATGCTTTTAATGCCTGGCTAGGCTTAGGGTTACAAGAACCATAGAATTTTGCCCGCTGTTGCACTTTTAGCTGCACTTTAAATGACAAAATGAAGAGAGTTTACCCATTAGAACAGGTATTCTTCACACTTTTCATCTGGCTCAGTTTTGGATAAAATCAGTGGATAGGACAATATACAAAAAGGTGACCAAAACTGTCCGAAAACTCAAAGTGCAGATAGGAGTAAATTATTACTCATCCTAAAGATAACTGGGGACCTGGAATGCAGCACTGACAGTAAAAAACTTCTACATGTTGTTGGAATGCTAACCCTAAACCTTGCTAGGGTGTCAAATGTAAACTCCGGCAGGGTGTCTCAGAAGCCCTCAAAACATCAAAGTTGAATTTTTTCCTCAAACCAAAAAAAATCAGTCTCAAACTATCAAAACGGTTTTTAAAACTTCTAGGAAATGTATCTTCTTTAATATTCTGTCTGGTTTAGGCAAATTTTCATGAAGCTGAAAAATGCTGTTAAATGATAGTTAAATTGGTATGCTTCTAATGCCTGGCTAGGGTTAGGGTTACAAGAACATTAGAATTTTGCCCTCTGTTGCACTTTTAGCTGCACTTTAAATTACAAAATGAAGAGAGTCTACCCATTAGAACAGGTATTCTTCACACTTTTCATCTGGCTCAGTTTTGGATAAAATCAATGGATAGGGCAATATACAAAAAGGTGACCAAAACTGTCCGAAAACTAAAAGGGCAGATAGGAGCAAATTATCACTCATCCTAAAGATAAGTGGGGACCTGGAATGCAGCACTGACAGTAAAAAACTTCTACCTGTTGTTGGAATGCTAACCATAACCCTAGCTAGGGTGTCAAATGTAAATTCCGGCAGGGTGTCTCAGAAGCCCTCAAAACATCAAAGTTGAATTTTTGTCCTCAAACCAAAAAAAATCAGTCTCAAACTATCAAAACGGTTTTTAACACCTCTAGGAAATGTATCTTCTTTAATATTCTGTCTGGTTTAGGCAAATTTTCATGAAGCTGAAAAATGCTGTTAAATGATAGTTAAATTGGTATGCTTCTAATGCCTGGCTAGGGTTAGGGTTACAAGAACCATAGAATTTTGCCCTCTGTTGCACTTTTAGCTGCACTTTAAATGACAAAATGAAGAGAGTTTACCCATTAGAACAGGTATTCTTCACACTTTTCATCTGGCTCAGTTTTGCATAAAATCACTGGATAGGGCAATATACAAAAAGGTGACCAAAACTGTCCAAAAACTAAAAGTGTAGATAGGAGCAAACTATCACTCATCCTAAAGATAACTGGGGACCCGGAATGCAGCACTGACAGCAAAAAACTTCTACCTGTTGTAGGAATGCTAACCTTTACCCTAGCTAGGGTTTCAAATGTACATTCCGACAGGGTGTCTCAGAAGCCCTCCAAACATCAAAGTTGAATTTTTACCTCAAACCAAGAAAAATCAGTCTCAAACTATCAAAACAGTTGTTAAAACCTCTTGGAAATGTATCTTCTTTTATAATCTGTCTTGTTTAGGCAAATTTTCATGAAGCTGAAAAATGCTGTTAAATGGTAGTTAAATCGGCATGCTTCTAATGCCTGGCTAGGGTTAGGGTTACAAGAACTATAGAATTGTGCCCGCTGTTGCACTTTTAGCTGCACTTTAAATGACAAAATGAAGAGAGTTTACCCATTAGAAGAGGTATTCTTCACACTTTTCATCTGGCTCAGTTTTGGATAAAATCATTGGATAGGACAATATACAAAAAGGTGACCAAAACTGTCCGAAAACTCAAAGTGCAGATAGGAGTAAATTATCACTCATCCTAAAGATAACTGGGGGCCCGGAATGCAGCACTGACAGTAAAAAACTTCTACCTGTTGTAGGAATGCTAACCCTAACCCTAGCTAGGGTTTCAAATGTACATTCCGGCAGGGTGTCTCAGAAGCCCTCCAAACATCAAAGTTGAATTTTTTCCTCAATCTCCAAAAAATCAGTCTCAAACTATCAAAACGGTTTCTAAAACCTCTAGGAAATGTATCATCTTTAATAATCTGTCTGGTTTAGGCAAATTTTCATGAAGCTGAAAAATGCTGTTAAATGGTAGTAAAATTGGCATGCTTTTAATGCCTGGCTAGGCTTAGGGTTACAAGAACCATAGAATTTTGCCCGCTGTTGCACTTTTAGCTGCACTTTAAATGACAAAATGAAGAGAGTTTACCCATTAGAACAGGTATTCTTCACACTTTTCATCTGGCTCAGTTTTGCATAAAATCACTGGATAGGGCAATATACAAAAAGGTGACCAAAACTTTCCGAAAACTAAAAGTGCAGATAGGAGCAAATTATCACTCATCCTAAAGATAACTGGGGGCCCGGAATGCAGCACTGACAGTAAAAAACTTCTACCTAGTGTGGGAATGCTAACCCTAACCCTAGCTAGGGTTTCAAATGTGCATTCCACCAGGGTGTCTCAGAAGCCCTCCAAACATCAAAGTTGAATTTTTTCTTCAATCTCCAAAAAATCAGTCTCAAACTATCAAAACGGTTTCTAAAACCTCTAGGAAATGTATCTTCTTTTATAATCTGTCTTGTTTAGGCAAATTTTCATGAAGCTGAAAAATGCTGTTAAATGGTAGTTAAATCGGCATGCTTTTAATGCCTGGCTAGGTTTAGGGTTACAAGAACCATAGAATTTTGCCCTCTGTTGCACTTTTAGCTGCACTTTAAATGACAAAATGAAGAGAGTCTACCCATTAGAACAGGTATTCTTCATACTTTTCATCTGGCTCAATTTTGGATAAAATCACTCGATAGGGCAATATACAAAAAGGTGACCAAAACTGTCCGAAAACTCAAAGTGCAGATAGGAGTAAATTATCACTCATCCTAAAGATAACTGGGGGCCCGGAATGCAGCACTGACAGTAAAAAACTTTTACCTGTTGTAGGAATGCTAACCCTAACCCTAGCTAGGGTTTCAAATGTACATTCCTGCAGGGTGTCTCAGAAGCCCTCCAAACATCAAAGTTGAATTTTTTCCTCAATCTCCAAAAAAATCAGTCTCAAACTATCAAAACGGTTTCTAAAACCTCTAGGAAATGTATCTTCTTTTATAATCTGTCTGGTTTAGGCAAATTTTCATGAAGCTGAAAAATGCTGTTAAATGGTAGTTAAATCGGCATGCTTTTAATGCCTGGCTAGGTTTAGGGTTACAAGAACCATAGAATTTTGCCCTCTGTTGCACTTTTAGCTGCACTTTAAATGACAAAATGAAGAGAGTCTACCCATTAGAACAGGTATTCTTCACACTTTTCATCTGGCTCAGTTTTGGATAAAATCAGTGGATAGGACAATATACAAAAAGGTGACCAAAACTGTCCGAAAACTCAAAGTGCAGATAGGAGTAAATTATCACTCATCCTAAAGATAACTGGGGACCTGGAATGCAGCACTGACAGTAAGAAACTTCTACCTGTTGTTGGAATGCTAACCCTAAACCTAGCTAGGGTGTCAAATGTAAATTCCGGCAGGGTGTCTCAGAAGCCCTCCAAACATCAATGTTGAATTTTTTCCTCAAACCAAGAAAAATAAGTCTCAAACTATCAAAACGGTTTTTAAAACCTCTAGGAAATGTATCTTCTTTAATAATCTGTCTGGTTTAGGCAAATTGTTATGAAGCTGAAAAATGCTCTTAAATGGTAGTTAGATCGGCATGCTTTTAATGCCTGGCTAGGTTTAGGGTTACAAGAACCATAGAATTTTGCCCTCTGTTGCACTTTTAGCTGCACTTTAAATGACAAAATGAAGAGAGTCTACCCATTAGAACAGGTATTCTTCACACTTTTCTACTGGCTCAGTTTTGGATAAAATCAATGGATAGGGCAATATACAAAAAGGTGACCAAAACTGTCCGAAAACTAAAAGGGCAGATAGGAGCAAATTATCACTCATCCTAAAGATAACTGGGGACCTGGAATGCAGCACTGACAGTAAAAACTTCTGCCTGTTGTTGGAATGCTAACCCTAACCCTAGCTAGGGTGTCAAATGTAAATTCCGGCAGGGTGTCTCAGAAGCCCTCCAAACATCAAAGTTGAATTTTTTCCTCAAACTCCAAAAAATCAGTCTCAAACTATCAAAACGGGTTCTAAAACCTCTAGGAAATGTATCGTCTTTAATAATCTGTCTGGTTTAGGTAAATTTTCATGAAGCTGAAAAATGCTGTTAAATGGTAGTTAAATCGGCATGCTTTTAATGCCTGGCTAGGGTTAGGGTTACAAGAACCATAAAATTTTGCCCGCTGTTGCACTTTTATCTGCAGTTTAAATGACAAAATGAAGAGAGTTTACCCATTAGAACAGGTATTCTTCACACTTTTCATCTGGCTCAATTTTGGATAAAATCACTCGATAGGGCAATATACAAAAAGGTGACCAAAACTGTCCGAAAACTAAAAGTGCAGAAAGGAGCAAATAATCACTCATCCTAAAGATAACTGGGGGCCCGGAATGCAGCACTGACAGTAAAAAACTTCTACCTGGTGTGGGAATGCTAACCCTAACCCTAACTAGGGTTTCAAAAGTGCATTCCAGCAGGGTGTCTCAGAAGCCCTCCAAACATCAAAGTTGAATTTTTTCCTCAAACTGCAAATAATCAGCCTCAAACTATCATAACGGTTTTTAAAACCTCTAGGAAATGTATCTTCTTTTATAATCTGTCTTGTTTAGGCAAATTGTCATGAAGCTGAAAAATGCTGTTAAATGGTAGTTAGATCGGCATGCTTTTAATGCCTGGCTAGGTTTAGGGTTACAAGAACCATAGAATTTTGCCCTCTGTTGCACTTTTAGCTGCACTTTAAATGACAAAATGAAGAGAGTCTACCCATTAGAACAGTTATTCTTCACACTTTTCATCTGGCTCAGTTTTGGATAAAATCACTGGATAGGGCAATATACAAAAAGGTGACCAAAACTGTCCGAAAACTAAAAGTGCAGAAAGGAGCAAATTATTAATCATCCTTAAAATAACTGGGGGCCCGGAATGCAGCACTGACAGTAAAAAACTTCTACCTGGTGTGGGAATGCTAACCCTAACCCTAGCTAGGGTTTCAAATGTGAATTCCAGCAGGGTGTCTCAGAAGCCCTCCAAACATCAAAGTTGAATTTTTTCCTCAAACTTCAAAAAATCAGTCTCAAACTATCAAATCGGTTTCTAAAACCTCTAGGAAATGTATCGTCTTTAATAATCTGTCTGGTTTAGGCAAATTTTCATGAAGCTGAAAAATGCTGTTAAATGGTAGTTAGATCGGCATGCTTTTAATGCCTGGCTAGGGTTAGGGTTACAAGAACCATAGATTTGTGACTCCTTTTGCACTTTTAGCTGCAGTTTAAAAGACAAAATGAAGAGAGTTTACCCATTAGAACAGGTATTCCTCACACTTTTCATCTGTCTCAGTTTTGCATAAAATCACTGGATAGGGCAATATACAAAAAGGTGACCAAAACTGTCCGAAAACTAAAAGTGCAGATAGGAACAAATTATCACTCATCCTAAAGATAACTGGGGACCTGGAATGCAGCACTGACAGTAAAAAACTTCTACCTGTTGTTGGAATGCTAACCCTAAACCTAGCTAAGGTTTCAAATGTACATTCCGGCAGGGTGACTCAGAAGCCCTCCAAACATCAGATTTGAATTTTTACCTCAAACCAAGAAAAATCAGTCTCAAACTATCAAAACAGTTTTTAAAACCTCTAGGAAATGTATCTTCTTTTATAATCTGTCTTGTTTAGGCAAATTTTCATGAAGCTGAAAAATGCTGTTAAATGGTAGTTAAATCGGCATGCTTCTAATGCCTGGCTAGGTTTAAGGTTACAAGAACCATAGAATTTTGCCCTCTGTTGCACTTTTAGCTGCACTTTAAATGACAAAATGAAGAGAGTCTACCCATTAGAACAGGTATTCTTCACACTTTTCTACTGGCTCAGTTTTGGATAAAATCAATGGATAGGGCAATATACAAAAAGGTGACCAAAACTGTCCGAAAACTAAAAGGGCAGATAGGAGCAAATTATCACTCATCCTAAAGATAACTGGGGACCTGGAATGCAGCACTGACAGTAAAAAACTTCTACCTGTTGTTGGAATGCTAACCATAACCCTAGCTAGGGTGTCAAATGTAAATTCCGGCAGGGTGTCTCAGAAGCCCTCCAAACATCAAAGTTGAATTTTTTCCTCAAACCAAAAAAAATCAGTCTCAAACTATCAAAACGGTTTTTAAAACCTCTAGGAAATGTATCTTCTTTAATATTCTGTCTGGTTTAGGCAAATTTTCATGAAGCTGAAAAATGCTGTTAAATGATAGTTAAATTGGTATGCTTCTAATGCCTGGCTAGGGTTAGCGTTACAAGAACCATAGAATTTTGCCCGCAGTTGCACTTTTAGCTGCACTTTAAATGACAAAATGAAGAGAGTTTACCCATTAGAACAGGTATTCTTCACACTTTTCATCTGGCTCAGTTTTGCATAAAATCACTGGATAGGGCAATATACAAAAAGGTGACCAAAACTGTCCGAAAACTAAAAGTGTAGATAGGAGCAAATTATCACTCATCCTAAAGATAACTGGGGACCCGGAATGCAGCACTGACAGCAAAAAACTTCTACCTGTTGTAGGAATGCTAACCCTAACCCTAGCTAGGGTTTCAAATGTACATTCCGGCAGGGTGTCTCAGAAGCCCTCCAAACATCAAAGTTGAATTTTTTCCTCAATCTCCAAAAAATCAGTCTCAAACTATCAAAACTGTTTCTAAAACCTCTAGGAAATGTATCATCTTTAATAATCTGTCTGGTTTAGGCAAATTTTCATGAATCTGAAAAATGCTGTTAAATGGTAGTTAAATCGGCATGCTTTTAATGCCTGGCTAGGCTTAGGGTTACAAGAACCATAGAATTTTGCCCGCTGTTGCACTTTTAGCTGCACTTTAAATGACAAAATGAAGAGAGTTTACCCATTAGAACAGGTATTCTTCACACTTTTCATCTGGCTCAGTTTTGCATAAAATCACTGGATAGGGCAATATACAAAAAGGTGACCAAAACTTTCCGAAAACTAAAAGTGCAGATAGGAGCAAATTATCACTCATCCTAAAGATAACTGGGGGCCCGGAATGCAGCACTGACAGTAAAAAACTTCTACCTGGTGTGGGAATGCTAACCCTAACCCTAGCTAGGGTTTCAAATGTGCATTCCACCAGGGTGTCTCAGAAGCCCTCCAAACATCAAAGTTGAATTTTTTCTTCAATCTCCAAAAAATCAGTCTCAAACTATCAAAACGGTTTCTAAAACCTCTAGGAAATGTATCTTCTTTTATAATCTGTCTTGTTTAGGCAAATTTTCATGAAGCTGAAAAATGCTGTTAAATGGTAGTTAAATCGGCATGCTTTTAATGCCTGGCTAGGTTTAGGGTTACAAGAACCATAGAATTTTGCCCTCTGTTGCACTTTTAGCTGCACTTTAAATGACAAAATGAAGAGAGTCTACCCATTAGAACAGGTATTCTTCACACTTTTCATCTGGCTCAATTTTGGATAAAATCACTCGATAGGGCAATATACAAAAAGGTGACCAAAACTGTCCGAAAACTAAAAGTGCAGATAGGAGCAAATTATCACTCATCCTAAAGATAACTGGGGGTCCGGAATGCAGCACTGACAGTAAAAAACTTCTACCTGGTGTGGGAATGCTAACCCTAACCCTAACTAGGGTTTCAAATGTGCATTCCAGCAGGGTGTCTCAGAAGCCCTCCAACCATCAAAGTTGAATTTTTTCCTCAAACTCCAAATAATCAGCCTCAAACTATCATAACGGTTTTTAAAACCTCTAGGAAATGTATCTTCTTTTATAATCTGTCTTGTTTAGGCAAATTGTCATGAAGCTGAAAAATGCTGTTAAATGGTAGTTAGATCGGCATGCTTTTAATGCCTGGCTAGGTTTAGGGTTACAAAAACCATAGAATTTTTCCCTCTGTTGCACTTTTAGCTGCTTGAATTTAAAAATACAAAATGAAGAGAGTCTACCCATTAGAACAGGTATTCTTCACACTTTTCTACTGGCTCAGTTTTGGATAAAATCAATGGATAGGGCAATATACAAAAAGGTGACCAAAACTGTCCGAAAACTAAAAGGGCAGATAGGAGCAAATTACCACTCATCCTAAAGATAACTGGGGACCTGGAATGCAGCACTGACAGTAAAAAACTTCTACCTGTTGTTGGAATGCTATCCATAACCCTAGCTAGGGTGTCAAATGTAAATTCCGGCAGGGTGTCTCAGAAGCCCTCCAAACATCAAAGTTGAATTTTTTCCTCAAACCAAAAAAAATCAGTCTCAAACTATCAAAACGGTTTTTAAAACCTCTAGGAAATGTATCTTCTTTAATATTCTGTCTGGTTTAGGCAAATTTTCATGAAGCTGAAAAATGCTGTTAAATGGTAGTTAAATCGGTATGCTTCTAATGCCTGGCTAGGGTTAGGGTTACAAGAACCATAGAATTTTGCCCGCTGTTGCACTTTTAGCTGCAATTTAAATGACAAAATGAAGAGAGTTTACCCATTAGAACAGGTATTCTTCACACTTTTCATCTGGCTCAGTTTTGGATAAAATCAGTGGATAGGACAATATACAAAAAGGTGACCAAAACTGTCCGAAAACTCAAAGTGCAGATAGGAGCAAATTATCACTCATCCTAAAGATAACTGGGGGCCCGGAATGCAGCACTGACAGTAAAAAACTTCTACTTGTTGTGTTAATGCTAACCCTAACCCTAGCTAGGGTTTCAAATGTGCATTCCACCAGGGTGTCTCAGAATCCCTCCAAACATCAAAGTTGAATTTTTTCCTCAAACCAAGAAAAATAAGTCTCAAACTATCAAAACGGTTTTTAAAACCTCTAGGAAATGTATCTTCTTTTATAATCTGTCTTGTTTAGGCAAATTTTCATGAAGCTGAAAAATGCTGTTAAATGGTAGTTAGATCGGCATGCTTTTAATGCCTGGCTAGGTTTAGGGTTACAAGAACCATAGAATTTGGCCCTCTGTTGCACTTTTAGCTGCACTTTAAATGACAAAATGAAGAGAGTCTACCCATTAGAACAGGTATTCTTGACACTTTTCATCTGGCTCAGTTTTGCATAAAATCACTGGATAGGGCAATATTCAAAAAGGTGACCAAAACTGTCCGAAAACTAAAAGTGTAGATAGGAGCAAATTATCACTCATCCTAAAGATAACTGGGGACCCGGAATGCAGCACTGACAGCAAAAAACTTCTACCTGTTGTAGGAATGCTAACCCTTACCCTAGCTAGGGTTTCAAATGTACATTCCGACAGGGTGTGTCAGAAGCCCTCCAAACATCAAAGTTGAATTTTTACCTCAAACCAAGAAAAATCAGTCTCAAACTATCAAAACAGTTTTTAAAACCTCTAGGAAATGTATCTTCTTTTATAATCTGTTTTGTTTAGGCAACTTTTCATGAAGCTGAAAAATGCTGTTAAATGGTAGTTAAATCGGCATGCTTCTAATGCCTGGCTAGGGTTAGGGTTACAAGAACTATAGAATTGTGCCCGCTGTTGCACTTTTAGCTGCACTTTAAATGACAAAATGAAGAGAGTTTACCCATTAGAAGAGGTATTCTTCACACTTTTCATCTGGCTCAGTTTTGGATAAAATCAGTGGATAGGACAATATACAAAAAGGTGACCAAAACTGTCCGAAAACTCAAAGTGCAGATAGGAGCAAATTATCACTCATCCTAAAGATAACTGGGGGCCCGGAATGCAGCACTGACAGTAAAAAACTTCTACCTGTTGTAGGAATGCTAACCCTAACCCTAGCTAGGGTTTCAAATGTACATTCCGGCAGGGTGTCTCAGAAGCCCTCCAAACATCAAAGTTGAATTTTTACCTCAAACCAAGAAAAATCAGTCTCAAACTATCAAAACAGTTTTTAAAACCTCTTGGAAATGTATCTTCTTTTATAATCTGTCTTGTTTAGGCAAATTTTCATGAAGCTGAAAAAAGCTGTTAAATGGTAGTTAAATCGGCATGCTTCTAATGCCTGGCTAGGGTTAGGGTTACAAGAACTATAGAATTGTGCCCGCTGTTGCGCTTTTAGCTGCACTTTAAATGACAAAATGAAGAGAGTTTACCCATTAGAAGAGGTATTCTTCACACTTTTCATCTGGCTCAGTTTTGGATAAAATCAGTGGATAGGACAATATACAAAAAGGTGACCAAAACTGTCCGAAAACTCAAAGTGCAGATAGGAGTAAATTATCACTCATCCTAAAGATAACTGGGGGCCCGGAATGCAGCACTGACAGTAAAAAACTTCTACCTGGTGTGGGAATGCTAACCCTAACCCTAGCTAGGGTTTCAAATGTGCATTCCACCAGGGTGTCTCAGAATCCCTCCAAACAACAAAGTTGAATTTTTTCCTCAAACCAAGAAAAATAAGTCTCAAACTATCAAAACGGTTTTTAAAACCTCTAGGAAATGTATCTTCTTTAATATTCTGTCTGGTTTAGGCAAATTTTCATGAAGCTGAAAAATGCTGTTAAATGGTAGTTAGATCGGCATGCTTTTAATGCCTGGCTAGGTTTAGGGTTACAAGAACCATAGAATTTTGCCCTCTGTTGCACTTTTAGCTGCACTTTAAATGACAAAATGAAGAGAGTCTACCCATTAGAACAGGTATTCTTCACACTTTTCATCTGGCTCAGTTTTGGATAAAATCAGTGGATAGGACAATATACAAAAAGGTGACCAAAACTGTCCGAAAACTCAAAGTGCAGATAGGAGTAAATTATCACTCATCCTAAAGATAACTGGAGACCTGGAATGCAGCACTGACAGTAAGAAACTTCTACCTGTTGTTGGAATGCTAACCCTAAACCTAGCTAGGGTGTCAAATGTAAATTCCGGCAGGGTGTCTCAGAAGCCCTCCAAACATCAAAGTTGAATTTTTTCCTCAAACAAAAAAAAATCAGTCTCAAACTATCAAAACGGTTTTTAAAACTTCTAGGAAATGTATCTTCTTTAATATTCTGTCTGGTTTAGGCAAATTTTCATGAAGCTGAAAAATGCTGTTAAATGATAGTTAAATTGGTATGCTTCTAATGCCTGGCTAGGGTTAGGGTTACAAGAACATTAGAATTTTGCCCGCAGTTGCACTTTTAGCTGCACTTTAAATGACAAAATGAAGAGAGTTTACCCATTAGAACAGGTATTCTTCACAGTTTTCATCTGGCTCAGTTTTGCATAAAATCACTGGATAGGGCAATATACAAAAAGGTGACCAAAACTGTCCGAAAACTAAAAGTGTAGATAGGAGCAAATTATCACTCATCCTAAAGATAACTGGGGACCCGGAATGCAGCACTGACAGCAAAAAACTTCTACCTGTTGTAGGAATGCTAACCCTTACCCTAGCTAGGGTTTCAAATGTACATTCCGACAGGGTGTCTCAGAAGCCCTCCAAACATCAAAGTTGAATTTTTACCTCAAACCAAGAAAAATCAGTCTCAAACTATCAAAACAGTTTTTAAAACCTCTTGGAAATGTATCTTCTTTTATAATCTGTCTTGTTTAGGCAAATTTTCATGAAGCTGAAAAATTCTGTTAAATGATAGTTAAATCGGCATGCTTCTAATGCCTGGCTAGGGTTAGGGTTACAAGAACCATAGAATTTTGCCCGCAGTTGCACTTTTAGCTGCACTTTAAATGACAAAATGAAGAGAGTTTACCCATTAGAACAGGTATTCTTCACACTTTTCATCTGGCTCAGTTTTGCATAAAATCACTGGATAGGGCAATATACAAAAAGGTGACCAAAACTGTCCGAAAACTAAAAGTGTAGATAGGAGCAAATTATCACTCATCCTAAAGATAACTGGGGACCCGGAATGCAGCACTGACAGCAAAAAACTTCTACCTGTTGTAGGAATGCTAACCCTTACCCTAGCTAGGGTTTCAAATGTACATTCCGACAGGGTGTCTCAGAAGCCCTCCAAACATCAAAGTTGAATTTTTACCTCAAACCAAGAAAAATCAGTCTCAAACTATCAAAACAGTTTTTAAAACCTCTTGGAAATGTATCTTCTTTTATAATCTGTCTTGTTTAGGCAAATTTTCATGAAGCTGAAAAAAGCTGTTAAATGGTAGTTAAATCGGCATGCTTCTAATGCCTGGCTAGGGTTAGGGTTACAAGAACTATAGAATTGTGCCCGCTGTTGCGCTTTTAGCTGCACTTTAAATGACAAAATGAAGAGAGTTTACCCATTAGAACAGGTATTCTTCACACTTTTCATCTGGCTCAGTTTTGGATAAAATCAGTGGATAGGACAATATACAAAAAGGTGACCAAAACTGTCCGAAAACTCAAAGTGCAGATAGGAGTAAATTATCACTCATCCTAAAGATAACTGGGGGCCCGGAATGCAGCACTGACAGTAAAAAACTTCTACCTGGTGTGGGAATGCTAACCCTAACCCTAGCTAGGGTTTCAAATGTGCATTCCACCAGGGTGTCTCAGAATCCCTCCAAACAACAAAGTTGAATTTTTTCCTCAAACCAAGAAAAATAAGTCTCAAACTATCAAAACGGTTTTTAAAACCTCTAGGAAATGTATCTTCTTTAATATTCTGTCTGGTTTAGGCAAATTTTCATGAAGCTGAAAAATGCTGTTAAATGGTAGTTAGATCGGCATGCTTTTAATGCCTGGCTAGGTTTAGGGTTACAAGAACCATAGAATTTTGCCCTCTGTTGCACTTTTAGCTGCACTTTAAATGACAAAATGAAGAGAGTCTACCCATTAGAACAGGTATTCTTCACACTTTTCATCTGGCTCAGTTTTGGATAAAATCAGTGGATAGGACAATATACAAAAAGGTGACCAAAACTGTCCGAAAACTCAAAGTGCAGATAGGAGTAAATTATCACTCATCCTAAAGATAACTGGGGACCTGGAATGCAGCACTGACAGTAAGAAACTTCTACCTGTTGTTGGAATGCTAACCCTAAACCTAGCTAGGGTGTCAAATGTAAATTCCGGCAGGGTGTCTCAGAAGCCCTCCAAACATCAAAGTTGAATTTTTTCCTCAAACCAAAAAAAATCAGTCTCAAACTATCAAAACGGTTTTTAAAACTTCTAGGAAATGTATCTTCTTTAATATTCTGTCTGGTTTAGGCAAATTTTCATGAAGCTGAAAAATGCTGTTAAATGATAGTTAAATTGGTATGCTTCTAATGCCTGGCTAGGGTTAGGGTTACAAGAACATTAGAATTTTGCCCGCAGTTGCACTTTTAGCTGCACTTTAAATGACAAAATGAAGAGAGTTTACCCATTAGAACAGGTATTCTTCACACTTTTCATCTGGCTCAGTTTTGCATAAAATCACTGGATAGGGCAATATACAAAAAGGTGACCAAAACTGTCCGAAAACTAAAAGTGTAGATTGGAGCAAATTATCACTCATCCTAAAGATAACTGGGGACCCGGAATGCAGCACTGACAGCAAAAAACTTCTACCTGTTGTAGGAATGCTAACCCTTACCCTAGCTAGGGTTTCAAATGTACATTCCGACAGGGTGTCTCAGAAGCCCTCCAAACATCAAAGTTGAATTTTTACCTCAAACCAAGAAAAATCAGTCTCAAACTATCAAAACAGTTTTTAAAACCTCTTGGAAATGTATCTTCTTTTATAATCTGTCTTGTTTAGGCAAATTTTCATGAAGCTGAAAAATGCTGTTAAATGGTAGTTAAATCGGCATGCTTCTAATGCCTGGCTAGGGTTAGGGTTACAAGAACTATAGAATTGTGCCCGCTGTTGCACTTTTAGCTGCACTTTAAATGACAAAATGAAGAGAGTTTACCCATTAGAAGAGGTATTCTTGACACTTTTCATCTGGCTCAGTTTTGGATAAAATCAGTGGATAGGACAATATACAAAAAGGTGACCAAAACTGTCCGAAAACTCAAAGTGCAGATAGGAGTAAATTATCACTCATCCTAAAGATAACTGGGGGCCCGGAATGCAGCACTGACAGTAAAAAACTTCTACCTGTTGTAGGAATGCTAACCCTAACCCTAGCTAGGGTTTCAAATGTACATTCCGGCAGGGTGTCTCAGAAGCCCTCCAAACATCAAAGTTGAATTTTTTCCTCAATCTCCAAAAAATCAGTCTCAAACTATCAAAACGGTTTCTAAAACCTCTAGGAAATGTATCATCTTTAATAATCTGTCTGGTTTAGGCAAATTTTCATGAATCTGAAAAATGCTGTTAAATGGTAGTTAAATCGGCATGCTTTTAATGCCTGGCTAGGCTTAGGGTTACAAGAACCATAGAATTTTGCCCGCTGTTGCACTTTTAGCTGCACTTTAAATGACAAAATGAAGAGAGTTTACCCATTAGAACAGGTATTCTTCACACTTTTCATCTGGCTCAGTTTTGCATAAAATCACTGGATAGGGCAATATACAAAAAGGTGACCAAAACTTTCCGAAAACTAAAAGTGCAGATAGGAGCAAATTATCACTCATCCTAAAGATAACTGGGGGCCCGGAATGCAGCACTGACAGTAAAAAACTTCTACCTGGTGTGGGAATGCTAACCCTAACCCTAGCTAGGGTTTCAAATGTGCATTCCACCAGGGTGTCTCAGAAGCCCTCCAAACATCAAAGTTGAATTTTTTCTTCAATCTCCAAAAAATCAGTCTCAAACTATCAAAACGGTTTCTAAAACCTCTAGGAAATGTATCTTCTTTTATAATCTGTCTGGTTTAGGCAAATTTTCATGAAGCTGAAAAATGCTGTTAAATGGTAGTTTAATCGGCATGCTTTTAATGCCTGGCTAGGTTTAGGGTTACAAGAACCATAGAATTTTGCCCTCTGTTGCACTTTTAGCTGCACTTTAAATGACAAAATGAAGAGAGTCTACCCATTAGAACAGGTATTCTTCACACTTTTCATCTGGCTCAATTTTGGATAAAATCACTCGATAGGGCAATATACAAAAAGGTGACCAAAACTGTCCGAAAACTAAAAGTGCAGATAGGAGCAAATTATCACTCATCCTAAAGATAACTGGGGGCCCGGAATGCAGCACTGACAGTAAAAAACTTCTACCTGGTGTGGGAATGCTAACCCTAACCCTAACTAGGGTTTCAAATGTGCATTCCAGCAGGGTGTCTCAGAAGCCCTCCAACCATCAAAGTTGAATTTTTTCCTCAAACTCCAAATAATCAGCCTCAAACTATCATAACGGTTTTTAAAACCTCTAGGAAATGTATCTTCTTTTATAATCTGTCTTGTTTAGGCAAATTGTCATGAAGCTGAAAAATGCTGTTAAATGGTAGTTAGATCGGCATGCTTTTAATGCCTGGCTAGGTTTAGGGTTACAAAAACCATAGAATTTTGCCCTCTGTTGCACTTTTAGCTGCACTTTAAATTACAAAATGAAGAGAGTCTACCCATTAGAACAGGTATTCTTCACACTTTTCTACTGGCTCAGTTTTGGATAAAATCAATGGATAGGGCAATATACAAAAAGGTGACCAAAACTGTCCGAAAACTAAAAGGGCAGATAGGAGCAAATTATCACTCATCCTAAAGATAACTGGGGACCTGGAATGCAGCACTGACAGTAAAAAACTTCTACCTGTTGTTGGAATGCTAACCATAACCCTAGCTAGGGTGTCAAATGTAAATTCCGGCAGGGTGTCTCAGAAGCCCTCCAAACATTAAAGTTGAATTTTTTCCTCAAACCAAAAAAAATCAGTCTCAAACTATCAAAACGGTTTTTAAAACCTCTAGGAAATGTATCTTCTTTAATATTCTGTCTGGTTTAGGCAAATTTTCATGAAGCTGAAAAATGCTGTTAAATGGTAGTTAAATCGGTATGCTTCTAATGCCTGGCTAGGGTTAGGGTTACAAGAACCATAGAATTTTGCCCGCTGTTGCACTTTTAGCTGCAATTTAAATGACAAAATGAAGAGAGTTTACCCATTAGAACAGGTATTCTTCACACTTTTCATCTGGCTCTGTTTTGGATAAAATCAGTGGATAGGACAATATACAAAAAGGTGACCAAAACTGTCCGAAAACTCAAAGTGCAGATAGGAGCAAATTATCACTCATCCTAAAGATAACTGGGGGCCCGGAATGCAGCACTGACAGTAAAAAACTTCTACCTGGTGTGGGAATGCTAACCCTAACCCTAGCTAGGGTTTCAAATGTGCATTCAACCAGGGTGTCTCAGAATCCCTCCAAACATCAAAGTTGAATTTTTACCTCAAACCAAGAAAAATAAGTCTCAAACTATCAAAACGGTTTTTAAAACCTCTAGGAAATGTATCTTCTTTTATAATCTGTCCTGTTTAGGCAAATTTTCATGAAGCTGAAAAATGCTGTTAAATGGTAGTTAGATCGGCATGCTTTTAATGCCTGGCTAGGTTTAGGGTTACAAGAACCATAGAATTTGGCCCTGTGTTGCACTTTTAGCTGCACTTTAAATGACAAAATGAAGAGAGTCTACCCATTAGAACAGGTATTCTTGACACTTTTCATCTGGCTCAGTTTTGCATAAAATCACTGGATAGGGCAATATACAAAAAGGTGACCAAAACTGTCCGAAAACTAAAAGTGTAGATAGGAGCAAATTATCACACATCCTAAAGATAACTGGGGACCCGGAATGCAGCACTGACAGTAAAAAACTTCTACCTGTTGTAGGAATGCTAACCCTTACCCTAGCTAGGGTTTCAAATGTACATTCCGACAGGGTGTCTCAGAAGCCCTCCAAACATCAAAGTTGAATTTTTTCCTCAAACCATGAAAAATCAGTCTCAAACTATCAAAACAGTTTTTAAAACCTCTTGGAAATGTATCTTCTTTTATAATCTGTCTTGTTTAGGCAAGTTTTCATGAAGCTGAAAAATGCTGTTAAATGGTAGTTAAATCGGTAAGCTCCTAATGCCTGGCTAGGGTTAAGGTTACAAGAACTATAGAATTGTGCCCGCTGTTGCACTTTTAGCTGCACTTTAAATGACAAAATGAAGAGAGTTTACCCATTAGAAGAGGTATTCTTCACACTTTTCATCTGGCTCAGTTTTGGATAAAATCAGTGGATAGGACAATATACAAAAAGGTGACCAAAACTGTCCGGAAACTAAAAGTGCAGATAGGAGCAAATTATCACTCATCCTAAAGATAACTGGGGGCCCGGAATGCAGCACTGACAGTAAAAAACTTCTACCTGGTGTGGGAATGCTAACCCTAACCCTAACTAGGGTTTCAAATGTGCATTCCAGCAGGGTGTCTCAGAAGCCCTCCAAACATCAAAGTTGAATTTTTTCCTCAATCTCCAAAAAATCAGTCTCAAACTATCAAAACGGTTTCTAAAACCGGTTGCCTAAACCAGACAGATTATTAAAGATGATACATTTCCTAGAGAGGAAATGTATCATCTTTAATAATCTGTCTGGTTTAGGCAAATTTTCATGAATCTGAAAAATGCTGTTAAATGGTAGTTAAATCGGCATGCTTTTAATGCCTGGCTAGGCTTAGGGTTACAAGAACCATAGAATTTTGCCCACTGTTGCACTTTTAGCTGCACTTTAAATGACAAAATGAAGAGAGTTTACCCATTAGAACAGGTATTCTTCACACTTTTCATCTGGCTCAGTTTTGCATAAAATCACTGGTTAGGGCAATATACAAAAAGGTGACCAAAACTTTCCGAAAACTAAAAGTGCAGATAGGAGCAAATTATCACTCATCCTAAAGATAACTGGGGGCCCGGAATGCAGCACTGACAGTAAAAAACTTCTACCTGGTGTGGGAATGCTAACCCTAACCCTAGCTAGGGTTTCAAATGTGCATTCCACCAGGGTGTCTCAGAATCCCTCCAAACATCAAAGTTGAATTTTTTCCTCAAACCAAGAAAAATAAGTCTCAAACTATCAAAACGGTTTTTAAAACCTCTAGGAAATGTATCTTCTTTTATAATCTGTCTTGTTTAGGCAAATTTTCATGAAGCTGAAAAATGCTGTTAAATGGTAGTTAGATCGGCATGCTTTTAATGCCTGGCTAGGTTTAGGGTTACAAGAACCATAGAATTTTGCCCTCTGTTGCACTTTTAGCTGCACTTTAAATGACAAAATGAAGAGAGTCTACCCATTAGAACAGGTATTCTTCACACTTTTCTACTGGCTCAGTTTGGGATAAAATCAATGGATAGGGCAATATACAAAAAGGTGACCAAAACTGTCCGAAAACTAAAAGGGCAGATAGGAGCAAATTATCACTCATCCTAAAGATAACTGGGGACCTGGAATGCAGCACTGACAGTAAAAAACTTCTACCTGTTGTTGGAATGCTAACCCTAACCCTAACTAGGGTGTCAAATGTAAATTCCGGCAGGGTGTCTCAGAAGCCCTCCAAACATCAAAGTTGAATTTTTTCCTCAAACCAAAAAAAATCAGTCTCGAACTATCAAAACGGTTTTTAAAACCTCTAGGAAATGTATCTTCTTTAATATTCTGTCTGGTTTAGGCAAATTTTCATGAAGCTGAAAAATGCTGTTAAATGATAGTTAAATTGGTATGCTTCTAATGCCTGGCTAGGGTTAGGGTTACAAGAACCATAGAATTTTGCCCGCAGTTGCACTTTTAGCTGCACTTTAAATGACAAAATGAAGAGAGTTTACCCATTAGAACAGGTATTCTTGACACTTTTCATCTGGCTCAGTTTTGTATAAAATCACTGGATAGGGCAATATACAAAAAGGTGACCAAAACTGTCCGAAAACTAAAAGTGTAGATAGGAGCAAATTATCACACATCCTAAAGATAACTGGGGACCCGGAATGCAGCACTGACAGTAAAAAACTTCTACCTGTTGTAGGAATGCTAACCCTAACCCTAACTAGGGTTTCAAATGTGCATTCCAGCAGGGTGTCTCAGAAGCCCTCCAAACATCAAAGTTGAATTTTTTCCTCAAACCAAAAAAAAATAAGTCTCAAACTATCAAAACGGTTTTTAAAACCTCTAGGAAATGTATCTTCTTTAATATTCTGTCTGGTTTAGGCAAATTTTCATGAAGCTGAAAAATGCTGTTAAATGGTAGTTAGATCGGCATGCTTTTAATGCCTGGCTAGGTTTAGGGTTACAAGAACCATAGAATTTTGCCCTCTGTTGCACTTTTAGCTGCACTTTAAATGACAAAATGAAGAGAGTCTACCCATTAGAACAGGTATTCTTCACACTTTTCATCTGGCTCAGTTTTGGATAAAATCAGTGGATAGGACAATATACAGAAAGGTGACCAAAACTGTCCGAAAACTCAAAGTGCAGATAGGAGTAAATTATCACTCATCCTAAAGATAACTGGGGACCTGGAATGCAGCACTGACAGTAAAAAACTTCTACCTGTTGTTGGAATGCTAACCCTAAACCTAGCTAGGGTGTCAAATGTAAATTCCGGCAGGGTGTCTCAGAAGCCCTACAAACATCAAAGTTGAATTTTTTCCTCAAACCAAAAAAAATCAGTCTCAAACTATCAAAACGGTTTTTAAAACTTCTAGGAAATGTATCTTCTTTAATATTCTGTCTGGTTTAGGGAAATTTTCATGAAGCTGAAAAATGCTGTTATATGATAGTTAAATTGGTATGCTTCTAATGCCTGGCTAGGGTTAGGGTTACAAGAACCATAGAATTTTGCCCTCTGTTGCACTTTTAGCTGCACTTTAAATGACAAAATGAAAAGAGTTTACCCATTAGAACAGGTATTCTTGACACTTTTCATCTGGCTCAGTTTTGCATAAAATCACTGGATAGGGTAATATACAAAAAGGTGACCAAAACTGTCCGAAAACTAAAAGTGTAGATAGGAGCAAATTATCACTCATCCTAAAGATAACTGGGGACCCGGAATGCAGCACTGACAGCAAAAAACTTCTACCTGTTGTAGGAATGCTAACCCTTACCCTAGCTAGGGTTTCAAATGTACATTCCGACAGGGTGTCTCAGGAGCCCTCCAAACATCAAAGTTGAATTTTTTCCTCAATCTCCAAAAAATCCGTCTCAAACTATCAAAACGGTTTCTAAAACCTCTAGGAAATGTATCATCTTTAATATTCTGTCTGGTTTAGGCAAATTTTCATGAAGCTGAAAAATGCTGTTAAATGGTATTTAGATCGGCATGCTTTTAATGCCTGGCTAGGTTTAGGGTTACAAGAACCATAGAATTTTGCCCTCTGTTGCACTTTTAGCTGCACTTTAAATGACAAAAAGAAGAGAGTCTACCCATTAGAACAGGTATTCTTCACACTTTTCATCTGGCTCAGTTTTGGATAAAATCAGTGGATAGGACAATATACAAAAAGGTGACCAAAACTGTCCGAAAACTCAAAGTGCAGATAGGAGTAAATTATCACTCATCCTAAAGATAACTGGGGACCTGGAATGCAGCACTGACAGTAAGAAACTTCTACCTGTTGTTGGAATGCTAACCCTAAACCTAGCTAGGGTGTCAAATGTAAATTCCGGCAGGGTGTCTCAGAAGCCCTCCAAACATCAAAGTTGAATTTTTTCCTCAAACCAAAAAAAATCCGTCTCAAACTATCAAAACGGTTTCTAAAACCTCTAGGAAATGTATCATCTTTAATATTCTGTCTGGTTTAGGCAAATTTTCATGAAGCTGAAAAATGCTGTTAAATGGTAGTTAGATCGGCATGCTTTTAATGCCTGGCTAGGTTTAGGGTTACAAGAACCATAGAATTTTGCCCTCTGTTGCACTTTTAGCTGCACTTTAAATGACAAAAAGAAGAGAGTCTACCCATTAGAACAGGTATTCTTCACACTTTTCATCTGGCTCAGTTTTGGATAAAATCAGTGGATAGGACAATATACAAAAAGGTGACCAAAACTGTCCGAAAACTCAAAGTGCAGATAGGAGTAAATTATCACTCATCCTAAAGATAACTGGGGACCTGGAATGCAGCACTGACAGTAAGAAACTTCTACCTGTTGTTGGAATGCTAACCCTAAACCTAGCTAGGGTGTCAAATGTAAATTCCGGCAGGGTGTCTCAGAAGCCCTCCAAACATCAAAGTTGAATTTTTTCCTCAAACCAAAAAAAATCAGTCTCAAACTATCAAAACGGTTTTTAAAACCTCTAGGAAATATATCTTCTTTAATATTCTGTCTGGTTTAGGCAAATTTTCATGAAGCTGAAAAATGCTGTTAAATGATAGTTAAATTGGTATGCTTCTAATGCCTGGCTAGGGTTAGGGTTACAAGAACATTAGAATTTTGCCCTCTGTTGCACTTTTAGCTGCACTTTAAATTACAAAATGAAGAGAGTCTACCCATTTGAACAGGTATTCTTCACACTTTTCATCTGGCTCAGTTTTGGATAAAATCAATGGATAGGGCAATATACAAAAAGGTGACCAAAACTGTCCGAAAACTAAAAGGGCAGATAGGAGCAAATTATCACTCATCCTAAAGATAAGTGGGGACCTGGAATGCAGCACTGACAGTAAAAAACTTCTACCTGTTGTTGGAATGCTAACCATAACCCTAGCTAGGGTGTCAAATGTAAATTCCGGCAGGGTGTCTCAGAAGCCCTCCAAACATCAAAGTTGAATTTTTTTCTCAAACCAAAAAAAATCAGTCTCAAACTATCAAAACGGTTTTTAAAACCTCTAGGAAATGTATCTTCTTTAATATTCTGTCTGGTTTAGGCAAATTTTCATGAAGCTGAAAAATGCTGTTAAATGATAGTTAAATTGGTATGCTTCTAATGCCTGGCTAGGGTTAGCGTTACAAGAACCATAGAATTGTCCCCGCAGTTGCACTTTTAGCTGCACTTTAAATGACAAAATGAAGAGAGTTTACCCATTAGAACAGGTATTCTTCACACTTTTCATCTGGCTCAGTTTTGCATAAAATCACTGGATAGGGCAATATACAAAAAGGTGACCAAAACTGTCCGAAAACTAAAAGTGTAGATAGGAGCAAATTATCACTCATCCTAAAGATAACTGGGGACCCGGAATGCAGCACTGACAGCAAAAAACTTCTACCTGTTGTAGGAATGCTAACCCTTACCCTAGCTAGGGTTTCAAATGTACATTCCGACAGGGTGTCTCAGAAGCCCTCCAAACATCAAAGTTGAATTTTTACCTCAAACCAAGAAAAATCAGTCTCAAACTATCAAAACAGTTTTTAAAACCTCTTGGAAATGTATCTTCTTTTATAATCTGTCTTGTTTAGGCAAATTTTCATGAAGCTGAAAAATGCTGTTAAATGGTAGTTAAATCGGCATGCTTCTAATGCCTGGCTAGGGTTAGGGTTACAAGAACTATAGAATTGTGCCCGCTGTTGCACTTTTAGCTGCACTTTAAATGACAAAATGAAGAGAGTTTACCCATTAGAAGAGGTATTCTTCACACTTTTCATCTGGCTCAGTTTTGGATAAAATCAGTGGATAGGACAATATACAAAAAGGTGACCAAAACTGTCCGAAAACTCAAAGTGCAGATAGGAGTAAATTATCACTCATCCTAAAGATAACTGGGGGCCCGGAATGCAGCACTGACAGTAAAAAACTTCTACCTGGTGTGGGAATGCTAACCCTAACCCTAGCTAGGGTTTCAAATGTGCATTCCACCAGGGTGTCTCAGAAGCCCTCCAAACATCAAAGTTGAATTTTTTCCTCAATCTCCAAAAAATCAGTCTCAAACTATCAAAACGGTTTCTAAAACCTCTAGGAAATGTATCATCTTTAATAATCTGTCTGGTTTAGGCAAATTTTCATGAATCTGAAAAATGCTGTTAAATGGTAGTTAAATCGGCATGCTTTTAATGCCTGGCTAGGCTTAGGGTTACAAGAACCATAGAATGTTGCCCGCTGTTGCACTTTTAGCTGCACTTTAAATGACAAAATGAAGAGAGTTTACCCATTAGAACAGGTATTCTTCACACTTTTCATCTGGCTCAGTTTTGCATAAAATCACTGGATAGGGCAATATACAAAAAGGTGACCAAAACTTTCCGAAAACTAAAAGTGCAGATAGGAGCAAATTATCACTCATCCTAAAGATAACTGGGGGCCCGGAATGCAGCACTGACAGTAAAAAACTTCTACCTGGTGTGGGAATGCTAACCCTAACCCTAGCTAGGGTTTCAAATGTGCATTCCACCAGGGTGTCTCAGAAGCCCTCCAAACATCAAAGTTGAATTTTTTCTTCAATCTCCAAAAAATCAGTCTCAAACTATCAAAACGGTTTCTAAAACCTCTAGGAAATGTATCTTCTTTTATAATCATTCTGGTTTAGGCAAATTTTCATGAAGCTGAAAAATGCTGTTAAATGGTAGTTAAATCGGCATGCTTTTAATGCCTGGCTAGGTTTAGGGTTACAAGAACCATAGAATTTTGCCCTCTGTTGCACTTTTAGCTGCACTTTAAATGACAAAATGAAGAGAGTCTACCCATTAGAACAGGTATTCTTCACACTTTTCATCTGGCTCAATTTTGGATAAAATCACTCGATAGGGCAATATACAAAAAGGTGACCAAAACTGTCCGAAAACTAAAAGTGCAGATAGGAGCAAATTATCACTCATCCTAAAGATAACTGGGGGTCCGGAATGCAGCACTGACAGTAAAAAACTTCTACCTGGTGTGGGAATGCTAACCCTAACCCTAACTAGGGTTTCAAATGTACATTCCGGCAGGGTGTCTCAGAAGCCCTCCAAACATCAAAGTTGAATTTTTTCCTCAAACCAAAAAAAATCAGTCTCAAACTATCAAAACGGTTTTTAAAACCTCTAGGAAATGTATCTTCTTTAATATTCTGTCTGGTTTAGGCAAATTTTCATGAAGCTGAAAAATGCTGTTAAATGGTAGTTAAATCGGTATGCTTCTAATGCCTGGCTAGGCTTAGGGTTACAAGAACCATAGAATTTTGCCCGCTGTTGCACTTTTAGCTGCACTTTAAATGACAAAATGAAGAGAGTTTACCCATTAGAACAGGTATTCTTCACACTTTTCATCTGGCTCAGTTTTGGATAAAATCAGTGGATAGGACAATATACAAAAAGGTGACCAAAACTGTCCGAAAACTCAAAGTGCAGATAGGAGCAAATTATCACTCATCCTAAAGATAACTGGGGGCCCGGAATGCAGCACTGACAGTAAAAAACTTCTATGTGGTGTGGGAATGCTAACCCTAACCCTAGCTAGGGTTTCAAATGTGCATTCCACCAGGGTGTCTCAGAATCCCTCCAAACATCAAAGTTGAATTTTTTCCTCAAACCAAGAAAAATAAGTCTCAAACTATCAAAACGGTTTTTAAAACCTCTAGGAAATGTATCTTCTTTAATATTCTGTCTGGTTTAGGCAAATTTTCATGAAGCTGAAAAATGCTGTTAAATGGTAGTTAAATCGGCATGCTTCTAATGCCTGGCTAGGGTTAGGGTTACAAGAACTATAGAATTGTGCCCGCTGTTGCACTTTTAGCTGCACTTTAAATGACAAAATGAAGAGAGTTTACCCATTAGAAGAGGTATTCTTCACACTTTTCATCTGGCTCAGTTTTGGATAAAATCAGTGGATAGGACAATATACAAAAAGGTGACCAAAACTGTCCGAAAACTAAAAGTGCAGATAGGAGCAAATTATCACTCATCCTAAAGATAACTGGGGGCCCGGAATGCAGCACTGACAGTAAAAAACTTCTACCTGTTGTTGGAATGCTAACCCTAAAACTAGCTAGGGTGTCAAATGTAAATTCCGACAGGGGGTCTCAGAAGCCCTCCAAACATCAAAGTTGAATTTTTTCCTCAAACCAAAAAAAATCAGTCTCAAACTATCAAAACGTTTTTTAAAACATCTAGGAAATGTATCTTCTTTAATATTCTGTCTGGTTTAGGCAAATTTTCATGAAGCTGAAAAATGCTGTTAAATGGTACTTAAATCGGTATGCTTCTAATGCCTGGCTAGGGTTAGGGTTACAAGAACCATAGAATTTTGCCCGCTGTTGCACTTTTAGCTGCAATTTAAATGACAAAATGAAGAGAGTTTACCCATTAGAACAGGTATTCTTCACACTTTTCATCTGGCTCAGTTTTGCATAAAATCACTGGATAGGGCAATATACAAAAAGGTGACCAAAACTGTCCGAAAACTAAAAGTGTAGATAGGAGCAAATTATCACTCATCCTAAAGATAACTGGGGACCCGGAATGCAGCACTGACAGCAAAAAACTTCTACCTGTTGTAGGAATGCTAACCCTTACCCTAGCTAGGGTTTCAAATGTACATTCCGACAGGGTGTCTCAGAAGCCCTCCAAACATCAAAGTTGAATTTTTACCTCAAACCAAGAAAAATCAGTCTCAAACTATCAAAACAGTTTTTAAAACCTCTTGGAAATGTATCTTCTTTTATAATCTGTCTTGTTTAGGCAAATTTTCATGAAGCTGAAAAATGCTGTTAAATGGTAGTTAAATCGGCATGCTTCTAATGCCTGGCTAGGGTTAGGGTTACAAGAACTATAGAATTGTGCCCGCTGTTGCACTTTTAGCTGCACTTTAAATTACAAAATGAAGAGAGTCTACCCATTAGAACAGGTATTCTTCACACTTTTCATCTGGCTCAGTTTTGGATATAATCAATGGATAGGGCAATATACAAAAAGGTGACCAAAACTGTCCGAAAACTAAAAGGGCAGATAGGAGCAAATTATCACTCATCCTAAAGATAAGTGGGGACCTGGAATGCAGCACTGACAGTAAAAAACTTCTACCTGTTGTTGGAATGCTAACCATAACCCTAGCTAGGGTGTCAAATGTAAATTCCGGCAGGGTGTCTCAGAAGCCCTCCAAACATCAAAGTTGAATTTTTTCCTCAAACCAAAAAAAAACAGTCTCAAACTATCAAAACGGTTTTTAAAACATCTAGGAAATGTATCTTCTTTAATATTCTGTCTGGTTTAGGCAAATTTTCATGAAGCTGAAAAATGCTGTTAAATGGTAGTTAAATCGGTATGCTTCTAATGCCTGGCTAGGGTTAGGGTTACAAGAACCATAGAATTTTGCCCGCTGTTGCACTTTTAGCTGCAATTTAAATGACAAAATGAAGAGAGTTTACCCATTAGAACAGGTATTCTTCACACTTTTCATCTGGCTCAGTTTTGCATAAAATCACTGGATAGGGCAATATACAAAAAGGTGACCAAAACTGTCCGAAAACTAAAAGTGTAGATAGGAGCAAATTATCACTCATCCTAAAGATAACTGGGGACCCGGAATGCAGCACTGACAGCAAAAAACTTCTACCTGTTGTAGGAATGCTAACCCTTACCCTAGCTAGGGTTTCAAATGTACATTCCGACAGGGTGTCTCAGAAGCCCTCCAAACATCAAAGTTGAATTTTTACCTCAAACCAAGAAAAATCAGTCTCAAACTATCAAAACAGTTTTTAAAACCTCTTGGAAATGTATCTTCTTTTATAATCTGTCTTGTTTAGGCAAATTTTCATGAAGCTGAAAAATGCTGTTAAATGGTAGTTAAATCGGCATGCTTCTAATGCCTGGCTAGGGTTAGGGTTACAAGAACTATAGAATTGTGCCCGCTGTTGCACTTTTAGCTGCACTTTAAATGACAAAATGAAGAGAGTTTACCCATTAGAAGAGGTATTCTTCACACTTTTCATCTGGCTCAGTTTTGGATAAAATCAGTGGATAGGACAATATACAAAAAGGTGACCAAAACTGTCCGAAAACTCAAAGTGCAGATAGGAGTAAATTATCACTCATCCTAAAGATAACTGGGGGCCCGGAATGCAGCACTGACAGTAAAAAACTTCTACCTGTTGTAGGAATGCTAACCCTAACCCTAGCTAGGGTTTCAAATGTACATTCCGGCAGGGTGTCTCAGAAGCCCTCCAAACATCAAAGTTGAATTTTTTCTTCAATCTCCAAAAAATCAGTCTCAAACTATCAAAACGGTTTCTAAAACCTCTAGGAAATGTATCTTCTTTTATAATCTGTCTTGTTTAGGCAAATTTTCATGAAGCTGAAAAATGCTGTTAAATGGTAGTTAAATCGGCATGCTTTTAATGCCTGGCTAGGTTTAGGGTTACAAGAACCATAGAATTTTGCCCTCTGTTGCACTTTTAGCTGCACTTTAAATGACAAAATGAAGAGAGTCTACCCATTAGAACAGGTATTCTTCACACTTTTCATCTGGCTCAATTTTGGATAAAATCACTCGATAGGGCAATATACAAAAAGGTGACCAAAACTGTCCGAAAACTAAAAGTGCAGATAGGAGCAAATTATCACTCATCCTAAAGTTTACTGGGGGTCCGGAATGCAGCACTGACAGTAAAAAACTTCTACCTGGTGTGGGAATGCTAACCCTAACCCTAACTAGGGTTTCAAATGTGCATTCCGGCAGGGTGTCTCAGAAGCCCTCCAAACATAAAAGTTGAATTTTTACCTCAAACCAAAAAAAATTAGTCTAAAACTATCAAAACGGTTTTTAAAACCTCTAGGAAATGTATCTTCTTTAATAATCTGTCTTGTTTAGGCAAATTTTCATGAAGCTGAAAAATGCTGTTAAATGGTAGTTAAATCGGCATACTTTTAATGCCTGGCTAGGGTTAGGGTTACAAGAACCATAGAATTGTGCCCGCTGTTGCACTTTTAGCTGCACTTTAAATGACAAAATGAAGAGAGTTTACCCATTAGAACAGGTATTCTTCACACTTTTCATCTGGCTCAGTTTTGGATAAAATCACTGTTAGGGCAATATACAAAAAGGTCACCAAAACTGTCCGAAAACTAAAAGTGCAGATAGGAGCAAATTATCACTCATCCTAAAGATTACTGGGGACCCGGAATGCAGCACTGACAGTAAAAAACATCTACCTGTTGTGGGAATGCTAACCCTAACCCTAGCTAGGGTTTCAAATGTGCATTCCGGCAGGGTGTCTCAGAAGCCCTCCAAACATCAAAGTTGAATTTTTTCCTCTAACCAAAAAAAATCAGTCTCAAACTATCAAAACGGTTTTTAAAACCTCTAGGAAATGTAACTTCTTTAATAATCTGTCTTGTTTCGGCAAATTTTCATGAAGCTGAAAAATGCTGTTAAATGGTAGTTAAATCGGCAAACTTTTAATGCCTGGCTAGGGTTAGGGTTACAAGAACCATAGAATTGTGCCCGCTGTTGCACTTTTAGCTGCACTTTAAATGACAAAATGAGGAGAGTTTACCCATTATAACAGGTATTCTTCACACTTTAGATCTGGCTCAGTTTTGCATAAAATCACTGGATAGGGCAATATACAAAAAGGTGACCAAAACTGTCCGAAAACTAAAAGTGCAGATAGGAGCAAATTATCACTCATCCTAAAGATAACTGGGGGCCCGGAATGCAGCACTGAAAGTAAAAAAGTTCTACCTGTTGTGGGAATGCTAACCCTAACCCTAGCTAGGGTTTGAAATGTAAATTACGGCAGGGTGTCTCAGAAGCCCTCCAAACATCAAAGTTGAATTTTTTCCTCAAACCAAGAAAAATCAGTCTAAAACTATCAAAACGGTTTTTAAAAACTCTAGGAAATGTATCTTCTTTAATAATCTGTCTTGTTTAGGCAAATTTTCATGAAGCTGAAAAATGCTGTAAATGTTAGTTAAATCGGCATGCTTTTAATGCCTGGCAAGGAATAGGGTTACAAGAACCATAGAATTTTGCACGCTGTTGCGCATTTAACTGCACTTTAAATGACAAAATGAAGAGAGTTTACCCATTAGAACAGGTAAACTTCACACTTTTCATCTGGCTCAGTTTTGGATAAAATCAATGGATAGGGCAATATACAAAAAGGTGACCAAAACTGTCAGAAAACTAAAAGTGCAGATAGGAGCAAATTATCACTCATCCTAAAGATAACTGGGGGCCAGGAATGCAGCACTGACAGTAAAAAGCTTCTACCTGTTGTGGGAATGCTAACCCTAACCTTAGCTAGGGTTTCAAATGTACATTCCGGCAGGGTGTCTCAGAAGCCCTCCAAACATCAAAGTTGAATTTTTTCCTCAAACTCCAAAAAATCAATATCAAACTATCAAAACGGTTTCTAAAACCTCTAGGAAATGTATCTTTAATAATCTGTCTGGTAAAGGCAAATTTTCATGAAGCTGAAAAATGCTTTTAAATGGTAGATAAATCGGCATTCTTCTAATGCCTGGCTAGGGTTAGGGTTACAAGAACCATAGAATTTAGCCCGCTGTTGCACTTTTAGCTGCACTTTAAATGACAAAATGAAGAGAGTTTACCCATTAGAACAGGTATTCTTCACACTTTTCATCTGGCTCAGTTTTGCATAAAATCACTGGATAGGGCAATATACAAAAAGGTGACCAAAACTGTCCGAAAACTAAAAGTGCAGATAGGAGCAAATTATCACTCATCCTAAAGATAACTGGTGGCCCGGAATGGAGCACTGACAGTAAAAAACTTCTACCTGGTGTGGGAATGCTAACCCTAACCCTAGGGCTGAAAAACACGTTTTGAAAAGTGTGCTTTTACTGCCCTATAAGTTACATGGGGGTGACCACACTTGCAGAAACATGTTTATTTCTGCTGAAAAACACGTTCTGACACTTTCTGCACACTGGGGTTAAGAGCTGAGTGTGTGGGCTCCTCTGAGCCTTGCAGTTACTTAGGGATTCAGCGGTCTAAAAAAAAGCGTTTATTTTGGGCTGAAAAACACGTTTTGAAAAGTGTGCTGTTACTGCCACTTAAGTTGCATGGGGATGACCAAACTTGCAGAAACATGTTTATTTCTGCTGAAAAACATGTTTTGACATTTTCAGCACACTGGGGTTAAGAGCTGAGTGTGTGGGCTCTTCTGAGCCTTGCAGTTACATTGGGATTCTGAAGTCTGAAAAAACGTGTTTATTTCGGGCTGAAAAACACGTTTACAAAAGTGTGATGTTACTGCCCCATAACTTACATAGGGGTGACCAAACTTGCAGAAACATGTATATTTCTGCTGAAAATCACGTTTTGACACTTTCAGCACACTGGCGTTAAGAGCTGAGTGTGTGGGCTCTTCTGAGCCTTGTAGTTACATTGGGATTCTGAAGTCTAAAAAAACGCGTTTATTCGGGCTGAAAAACATGTTTTGATAAGTGAGCTGATACTGCCCCACAAGTTACATGGGGTTGACCAAACTTGCAGAAACATGTTTATTTCTGCTGAAAAACATGTTTTGACACTTTCAGCACACTGGGGTTAAGAGCTGAGTGTGTAAGCTCTTCTGAGCCTTGCAGTTACATTGGGATTCTGAAGTCTGAAAAAACGTGTTTATTTCGGGCTGAAAAAAACGTTTTGAAAAGTGTGATGTTACTGCCCCATAACTTACATAGGGGTGAACAAACATGCAGAAACATGTATATTTCTGCTGAAAAACATGTTTTGACACTTTCAGCACACTGGGGTTAAGAGCTGAGTGTGTAAGCTCTTCTGAGCCTTGCAGTTACATTGGGATTCTGAAGTCTGAAAAAACGTGTTTATTTCGGGCTGAAAAACACGTTTTGAAAAGTGTGCTGTTACTGCCCCATAACTTACATGGGGTTGACCAAACTTGCAGAAACATGTTTATTTCTGCTGAAAAACACGTTTTGGCACTTTCTGCACACTGGGGTTAAGAGCTGAGTGTGTGGGCTCTTCTGAGCCTTGCAGTTACATGGGGATACAGCTGTCTGAAAAAACGCGTTTATTTCGGGCTGAAAAACACGTTTTGAAAAGTGTGCTGTTACTGCCCCATAACTTACATGGGGTTGACAAAACTTGCAGAAACATGTTTATTTCTGCTGAAAAACACGTTTTGGCACTTTCTGCACACTGGGGTTAAGAGCTGAGTGTGTGGGCTCTTCTGAGCCTTGCAGTTACATAGGGATACAGCTGTCTAAAAAAACGCGTTTATTTCAGGGTGAAAAACACTTTTTGAAAAGTGTGCTGTTACTGCCCCATAAGTTGCATGGGGGTGACCAAACTTGCAGAAACATGTTTATTTCAAATGAAAAACACGTTTTGGCACTTTCTGCACACTGGGGTTAAGAGCTGAGTTTGGGGGCTCTTCTGAGCCTTGCAGTTACATAGGGATACAGCTGTCTGAAAAAACGCTTTTATTTCGGGCTGAAAAACATGTTTTGAAAAGTTTGCTGTTACTGCCCCATAAGTTGCATGGGGGTCACCAAACTTGCAGAAACATGTATATTTCTGCTGAAAAACACGTTTTGACACTTTCAGCACACTGGGGTTAAGAGCTGAGTGTGTGGGCTCTTCTGAGCCTTGCAGTTACATTGGGATTCTGAAATCTGAAAAAACGCGTTTATTTCGGGCTGAAAAACATGTTTTGAAAAGTTTGCTGTTACTGCCCCATAAGTTGCATGGGGGTCACCAATCTTGCAGAAACATGTTTATTTCAGCTGAAAAACATGTTTTGACACTTTCAGCACACTGGGGTTAAGAGATGAGTGTTTGTGCTGTTCTGAGCCTTGCAGTTACATTGGAATTCTGAAGTCTGAAAAAACGTGTTTATTTCGGGCTGAAAAACACGATTTGAAAAGTGTGCTGTTACTGCCCCATAAGTTGCATGGGGGTGACCAAACTTGCAGAAACATGTTTATTTCTGCTGAAAAACATGTTTTGACACTTTCAGCACACTGAGGTTAAGAGCTGAGTGTGTGGGCTCTTCTGAGCCTTGCAGTTACATTGGGATTCAGAAGTCTGAAAAAACGCGTTTATTTCGGGCTGAAAACACATTTTGAAAAGTGTGCTGTTACTGCCCCATAACTTACATGGGGTTGACCAAACTTGCAGAAACATGTTTATTTCTGCTGAAAAACTCGTTTTGGCACTTTCTGCACACTGGGGTTAAGAGCTGAGTGTGTGGGCTCTTCTGAGACTTGCAGTTACATAGGGATAAAGCTGTCTGAAAAAACCCGTTTATTTCGGGCTGAAAAACACATTTTGAAAAGTGTGCTGTTACTGCCCCATAACTTACATGGGGTTGACCAAACTTGCAGAAACATGTTTATTTCTGCTGAAAAACTCGTTTTGTTACTTTCTGCACACTGGGGTTAAGAGCTGAGTGTGTGGGCTCTTCTGAGCCTTGCAGTTACATTGGGATTCTGAAGTCTGAAAAAACGCGTTTATTTCGGGCTGAAAAACACATTTTGAAAAGTGTGCTGTTACTGCCCCATAACTTACATGGGGTTGACCAAACTTGCAGAAACATGTTTATTTCTGCTGAAAAACTCGTTTTGGCACTTTCTGCACACTGGGGTTAAGAGCTGAGTGTGTGGGCTCTTCTGAGCCTTGCCGTTACATAGGGATACAGCTGTCTGAAAAAACGCGTTTCTTTCGGGCTGAAAAACACGTTTTGAAAAGTGAGCTGTTACTGCCCCATAACTAACATGGGGTTGACCAAACTTGCAGAAACATGTTTATTTCAAATGAAAAACACGTTTTGGCACTTTCTGCACACTGGGGTTAAGAGTTGAGTGTGTGGGCTCTTCTAAACCTTGCAGTTACATTCGGATTCTGAAGTCTAAAAAAACGTGTTTATTTCGGGCTGAAAAACACGTTTTGAAAAGTGTGCTGTTACTGCCCCATAACTTACATGGGGTTCACCAAACTTGCAGAAACATGTTTATTTCTGCTGAAAAACACGTTTTGACACTTTCAGCACACTGGGGTTAAGAGCTGAGTGTGTGGGCTCTTCTGAGCCTTGCAGTTACATAGAGATACAGCTGTCTGAAAAAACGCTTTTATTTCGGGCTGAAAAACATGTTTTGAAAAGTGAGCTGTTACTGCCCCATAAGTTGCATGGGGGTCACCAAACTTGCAGAAACATGTATATTTCTGCTGAAAAACACGTTTTGACACTTTCAGCACACTGGGGTTAAGAGCTGAGTGTGTGGGCTCTTCTGAGCCTTGCAGTTACATTGGGATTCTGAAATCTGAAAAAACGCGTTTATTTCGGGCTGAAAAACATGTTTTGAAAAGTTTGCTGTTACTGCCCCATAAGTTGCATGGGGGTCACCAATCTTGCAGAAACATGTTTATTTCAGCTGAAAAACATGTTTTGACACTTTCAGCACACTGGGGTTAAGAGATGAGTGTTTGTGCTGTTCTGAGCCTTGCAGTTACATTGGAATTCTGAAGTCTGAAAAAACGTGTTTATTTCGGGCTGAAAAACACGATTTGAAAAGTGTGCTGTTACTGCCCCATAAGTTGCATGGGGGTGACCAAACTTGCAGAAACATGTTTATTTCTGCTGAAAAACATGTTTTGACACTTTCAGCACACTGAGGTTAAGAGCTGAGTGTGTGGGCTCTTCTGAGCCTTGCAGTTACATTGGGATTCAGAAGTCTGAAAAAACGCAATTATTTCGGGCTGAAAACACATTTTGAAAAGTGTGCTGTTACTGCCCCATAACTTACATGGGGTTGACCAAACTTGCAGAAACATGTTTATTTCTGCTAAAAAACTCGTTTTGGCACTTTCTGCACACTGGGGTTAAGAGCTGAGTGTGTGGGCTCTTCTGAGACTTGCAGTTACATAGGGATAAAGCTGTCTGAAAAAACGCGTTTATTTCGGGCTGAAAAACACATTTTGAAAAGTGTGCTGTTACTGCCCCATAACTTACATGGGGTTGACCAAACTTGCAGAAACATGTTTATTTCTGCTGAAAAACTCGTTTTGTTACTTTCTGCACACTGGGGTTAAGAGCTGAGTGTGTGGGCTCTTCTGAGCCTTGCAGTTACATTGGGATTCTGAAGTCTGAAAAAACGCGTTTATTTCGGGCTGAAAAACACATTTTGAAAAGTGTGCTGTTACTGCCCCATAACTTACATGGGGTTGACCAAACTTGCAGAAACATGTTTATTTCTGCTGAAAAACTCGTTTTGGCACTTTCTGCACACTGGGGTTAAGAGCTGAGTGTGTGGGCTCTTCTGAGCCTTGCCGTTACATAGGGATACAGCTGTCTGAAAAAACGCGTTTCTTTCGGGCTGAAAAACACGTTTTGAAAAGTGAGCTGTTACTGCCCCATAACTAACATGGGGTTGACCAAACTTGCAGAAACATGTTTATTTCAAATGAAAAACACGTTTTGGCACTTTCTGCACACTGGGGTTAAGAGTTGAGTGTGTGGGCTCTTCTAAACCTTGCAGTTACATTCGGATTCTGAAGTCTAAAAAAACGTGTTTATTTCGGGCTGAAAAACACGTTTTGAAAAGTGTGCTGTTACTGCCCCATAACTTACATGGGGTTCACCAAACTTGCAGAAACATGTTCATTTCTGCTGATAAACACGTTTTTGCACTTTCTGCACACTGGGGTTAAGAGCTGAGTGTGTGGGCTCTTCTGAGCCTTGCAGTTACATAGGGATAAAGCTGTCTGAAAAAACGCGTTTCTTTCGGGCTGAAAAACACGTTTTGAAAAGTGAGCTGTTACTGCCCCATAACTAACATGGGATTGACCAAACTTGCAGAAACATGTTTATTTCTGCTGAAAAACACGTTTTGACACTTTCAGCACACTGGGGTTAAGAGCTGAGTGTGTGGGCTCTTCTGAGCCTTGCAGTTACATTGGGATTCAGAAGTCTGAAAAAACGCGTTTATTTCGGGCTGAAACACATTTTGAAAAGTGAGCTGTTACTGCCCCATAACTTACATGGGGTTGACCAAACTTGCAGAAACATGTTTATTTCTGCTGAAAAACATGTTTTGACACTTTCAGCACACTGGGGTTAAGAGCTGAGTGTGTAAGCTCTTCTGAGCCTTGCAGTTACATTGGGATTCTGAAGTCTGAAAAAACGTGTTTATTTCGGGCTGAAAAAAACGTTTTGAAAAGTGTGATGTTACTGCCCCATAACTTACATAGGGGTGAACAAACATGCAGAAACATGTATATTTCTGCTGAAAAACATGTTTTGACACTTTCAGCACACTGGGGTTAAGAGCTGAGTGTGTAAGCTCTTCTGAGCCTTGCAGTTACATTGGGATTCTGAAGTCTGAAAAAACGTGTTTATTTCGGGCTGAAAAACACGTTTTGAAAAGTGTGCTGTTACTGCCCCATAACTTACATGGGGTTGACCAAACTTGCAGAAACATGTTTATTTCTGCTGAAAAACACGTTTTGGCACTTTCTGCACACTGGGGTTAAGAGCTGAGTGTGTGGGCTCTTCTGAGCCTTGCAGTTACATGGGGATACAGCTGTCTGAAAAAACGCGTTTATTTCGGGCTGAAAAACACGTTTTGAAAAGTGTGCTGTTACTGCCCCATAACTTACATGGGGTTGACAAAACTTGCAGAAACATGTTTATTTCTGCTGAAAAACACGTTTTGGCACTTTCTGCACACTGGGGTTAAGAGCTGAGTGTGTGGGCTCTTCTGAGCCTTGCAGTTACATAGGGATACAGCTGTCTAAAAAAACGCGTTTATTTCAGGGTGAAAAACACTTTTTGAAAAGTGTGCTGTTACTGCCCCATAAGTTGCATGGGGGTGACCAAACTTGCAGAAACATGTTTATTTCAAATGAAAAACACGTTTTGGCACTTTCTGCACACTGGGGTTAAGAGCTGAGTTTGGGGGCTCTTCTGAGCCTTGCAGTTACATAGGGATACAGCTGTCTGAAAAAACGCTTTTATTTCGGGCTGAAAAACATGTTTTGAAAAGTTTGCTGTTACTGCCCCATAAGTTGCATGGGGGTCACCAAACTTGCAGAAACATGTATATTTCTGCTGAAAAACACGTTTTGACACTTTCAGCACACTGGGGTTAAGAGCTGAGTGTGTGGGCTCTTCTGAGCCTTGCAGTTACATTGGGATTCTGAAATCTGAAAAAACGCGTTTATTTCGGGCTGAAAAACATGTTTTGAAAAGTTTGCTGTTACTGCCCCATAAGTTGCATGGGGGTCACCAATCTTGCAGAAACATGTTTATTTCAGCTGAAAAACATGTTTTGACACTTTCAGCACACTGGGGTTAAGAGATGAGTGTTTGTGCTGTTCTGAGCCTTGCAGTTACATTGGAATTCTGAAGTCTGAAAAAACGTGTTTATTTCGGGCTGAAAAACACGATTTGAAAAGTGTGCTGTTACTGCCCCATAAGTTGCATGGGGGTGACCAAACTTGCAGAAACATGTTTATTTCTGCTGAAAAACATGTTTTGACACTTTCAGCACACTGAGGTTAAGAGCTGAGTGTGTGGGCTCTTCTGAGCCTTGCAGTTACATTGGGATTCAGAAGTCTGAAAAAACGCGTTTATTTCGGGCTGAAAACACATTTTGAAAAGTGTGCTGTTACTGCCCCATAACTTACATGGGGTTGACCAAACTTGCAGAAACATGTTTATTTCTGCTGAAAAACTCGTTTTGGCACTTTCTGCACACTGGGGTTAAGAGCTGAGTGTGTGGGCTCTTCTGAGACTTGCAGTTACATAGGGATAAAGCTGTCTGAAAAAACGCGTTTATTTCGGGCTGAAAAACACATTTTGAAAAGTGTGCTGTTACTGCCCCATAACTTACATGGGGTTGACCAAACTTGCAGAAACATGTTTATTTCTGCTGAAAAACTCGTTTTGTTACTTTCTGCACACTGGGGTTAAGAGCTGAGTGTGTGGGCTCTTCTGAGCCTTGCAGTTACATTGGGATTCTGAAGTCTGAAAAAACGCGTTTATTTCGGGCTGAAAAACACATTTTGAAAAGTGTGCTGTTACTGCCCCATAACTTACATGGGGTTGACCAAACTTGCAGAAACATGTTTATTTCTGCTGAAAAACTCGTTTTGGCACTTTCTGCACACTGGGGTTAAGAGCTGAGTGTGTGGGCTCTTCTGAGCCTTGCCGTTACATAGGGATACAGCTGTCTGAAAAAACGCGTTTCTTTCGGGCTGAAAAACACGTTTTGAAAAGTGAGCTGTTACTGCCCCATAACTAACATGGGGTTGACCAAACTTGCAGAAACATGTTTATTTCAAATGAAAAACACGTTTTGGCACTTTCTGCACACTGGGGTTAAGAGTTGAGTGTGTGGGCTCTTCTAAACCTTGCAGTTACATTCGGATTCTGAAGTCTAAAAAAACGTGTTTATTTCGGGCTGAAAAACACGTTTTGAAAAGTGTGCTGTTACTGCCCCATAACTTACATGGGGTTCACCAAACTTGCAGAAACATGTTCATTTCTGCTGATAAACACGTTTTTGCACTTTCTGCACACTGGGGTTAAGAGCTGAGTGTGTGGGCTCTTCTGAGCCTTGCAGTTACATAGGGATAAAGCTGTCTGAAAAAACGCGTTTCTTTCGGGCTGAAAAACACGTTTTGAAAAGTGAGCTGTTACTGCCCCATAACTAACATGGGATTGACCAAACTTGCAGAAACATGTTTATTTCTGCTGAAAAACACGTTTTGACACTTTCAGCACACTGGGGTTAAGAGCTGAGTGTGTGGGCTCTTCTGAGCCTTGCAGTTACATAGAGATACAGCTGTCTGAAAAAACGCTTTTATTTCGGACTGAAAAACATGTTTTGAAAAGTGAGCTGTTACTGCCCCATAAGTTGCATGGGGGTCACCAAACTTGCAGAAACATGTATATTTCTGCTGAAAAACACGTTTTGACACTTTCAGCACACTGGGGTTAAGAGCTGAGTGTGTGGGCTCTTCTGAGCCTTGCAGTTACATTGGGATTCTGAAATCTGAAAAAACGCGTTTATTTCGGGCTGAAAAACATGTTTTGAAAAGTTTGCTGTTACTGCCCCATAAGTTGCATGGGGGTCACCAATCTTGCAGAAACATGTTTATTTCAGCTGAAAAACATGTTTTGACACTTTCAGCACACTGGGGTTAAGAGATGAGTGTTTGTGCTGTTCTGAGCCTTGCAGTTACATTGGAATTCTGAAGTCTGAAAAAACGTGTTTATTTCGGGCTGAAAAACACGATTTGAAAAGTGTGCTGTTACTGCCCCATAAGTTGCATGGGGGTGACCAAACTTGCAGAAACATGTTTATTTCTGCTGAAAAACATGTTTTGACACTTTCAGCACACTGAGGTTAAGAGCTGAGTGTGTGGGCTCTTCTGAGCCTTGCAGTTACATTGGGATTCAGAAGTCTGAAAAAACGCGTTTATTTCGGGCTGAAAACACATTTTGAAAAGTGTGCTGTTACTGCCCCATAACTTACATGGGGTTGACCAAACTTGCAGAAACATGTTTATTTCTGCTGAAAAACTCGTTTTGGCACTTTCTGCACACTGGGGTTAAGAGCTGAGTGTGTGGGCTCTTCTGAGACTTGCAGTTACATAGGGATAAAGCTGTCTGAAAAAACGCGTTTATTTCGGGCTGAAAAACACATTTTGAAAAGTGTGCTGTTACTGCCCCATAACTTACATGGGGTTGACCAAACTTGCAGAAACATGTTTATTTCTGCTGAAAAACTCGTTTTGTTACTTTCTGCACACTGGGGTTAAGAGCTAAGTGTGTGGGCTCTTCTGAGCCTTGCAGTTACATTGGGATTCTGAAGTCTGAAAAAACGCGTTTATTTCGGGCTGAAAAACACATTTTGAAAAGTGTGCTGTTACTGCCCCATAACTTACATGGGGTTGACCAAACTTGCAGAAACATGTTTATTTCTGCTGAAAAACTCGTTTTGGCACTTTCTGCACACTGGGGTTAAGAGCTGAGTGTGTGGGCTCTTCTGAGCCTTGCCGTTACATAGGGATACAGCTGTCTGAAAAAACGCGTTTCTTTCGGGCTGAAAAACACGTTTTGAAAAGTGAGCTGTTACTGCCCCATAACTAACATGGGGTTGACCAAACTTGCAGAAACATGTTTATTTCAAATGAAAAAAACGTTTTGGCACTTTCAGCACACTGGGGTTAAGAGCTGAGTGTGTGGGCTCTTCTGAGCCTTGCAGTTACATAGAGATTCTGAAGTCTGAAAAAACACGTTTATTTCGGGCTGAAAAACACGTTTTGAAAAGTGAGCTGTTACTGCCCCATAACTTACATGGGGTTGACCAAACTTGCAGAAACATGTTTATTTCTGCTGAAAAACATGTTTTGACACTTTCAGCACACTGGGGTTAAGAGCTGAGTGTGTAAGCTCTTCTGAGCCTTGCAGTTACATTGGGATTCTGAAGTCTGAAAAAACGTGTTTATTTCGGGCTGAAAAAAACGTTTTGAAAAGTGTGATGTTACTGCCCCATAACTTACATAGGGGTGAACAAACATGCAGAAACATGTATATTTCTGCTGAAAAACATGTTTTGACACTTTCAGCACACTGGGGTTAAGAGCTGAGTGTGTAAGCTCTTCTGAGCCTTGCAGTTACATTGGGATTCTGAAGTCTGAAAAAACGTGTTTATTTCGGGCTGAAAAACACATTTTGAAAAGTGTGCTGTTACTGCCCCATAACTTACATGGGGTTGACCAAACTTGCAGAAACATGTTTATTTCTGCTGAAAAACACGTTTTGGCACTTTCTGCACACTGGGGTTAAGAGCTGAGTGTGTGGGCTCTTCTGAGCCTTGCAGTTACATGGGGATACAGCTGTCTGAAAAAACGCGTTTATTTCGGGCTGAAAAACACGTTTTGAAAAGTGTGCTGTTACTGCCCCATAACTTACATGGGGTTGACAAAACTTGCAGAAACATGTTTATTTCTGCTGAAAAACACGTTTTGGCACTTTCTGCACACTGGGGTTAAGAGCTGAGTGTGTGGGCTCTTCTGAGCCTTGCAGTTACATAGGGATACAGCTGTCTAAAAAAACGCGTTTATTTCAGGGTGAAAAACACTTTTTGAAAAGTGTGCTGTTACTGCCCCATAAGTTGCATGGGGGTGACCAAACTTGCAGAAACATGTTTATTTCAAATGAAAAACACGTTTTGGCACTTTCTGCACACTGGGGTTAAGAGCTGAGTTTGGGGGCTCTTCTGAGCCTTGCAGTTACATAGGGATACAGCTGTCTGAAAAAACGCTTTTATTTCGGGCTGAAAAACATGTTTTGAAAAGTTTGCTGTTACTGCCCCATAAGTTGCATGGGGGTCACCAAACTTGCAGAAACATGTATATTTCTGCTGAAAAACACGTTTTGACACTTTCAGCACACTGGGGTTAAGAGCTGAGTGTGTGGGCTCTTCTGAGCCTTGCAGTTACATTGGGATTCTGAAATCTGAAAAAACGCGTTTATTTTGGGCTGAAAAACATGTTTTGAAAAGTTTGCTGTTACTGCCCCATAAGTTGCATGGGGGTCACCAATCTTGCAGAAACATGTTTATTTCAGCTGAAAAACATGTTTTGACACTTTCAGCACACTGGGGTTAAGAGATGAGTGTTTGTGCTGTTCTGAGCCTTGCAGTTACATTGGAATTCTGAAGTCTGAAAAAACGTGTTTATTTCGGGCTGAAAAACACGATTTGAAAAGTGTGCTGTTACTGCCCCATAAGTTGCATGGGGGTGACCAAACTTGCAGAAACATGTTTATTTCTGCTGAAAAACATGTTTTGACACTTTCAGCACACTGAGGTTAAGAGCTGAGTGTGTGGCCTCTTCTGAGCCTTGCAGTTACATTGGGATTCAGAAGTCTGAAAAAACGCGTTTATTTCGGGCTGAAAACACATTTTGAAAAGTGTGCTGTTACTGCCCCATAACTTACATGGGGTTGACCAAACTTGCAGAAACATGTTTATTTCTGCTGAAAAACTCGTTTTGGCACTTTCTGCACACTGGGGTTAAGAGCTGAGTGTGTGGGCTCTTCTGAGACTTGCAGTTACATAGGGATAAAGCTGTCTGAAAAAACCCGTTTATTTCGGGCTGAAAAACACATTTTGAAAAGTGTGCTGTTACTGCCCCATAACTTACATGGGGTTGACCAAACTTGCAGAAACATGTTTATTTCTGCTGAAAAACTCGTTTTGTTACTTTCTGCACACTGGGGTTAAGAGCTGAGTGTGTGGGCTCTTCTGAGCCTTGCAGTTACATTGGGATTCTGAAGTCTGAAAAAACGCGTTTATTTCGGGCTGAAAAACACATTTTGAAAAGTGTGCTGTTACTGCCCCATAACTTACATGGGGTTGACCAAACTTGCAGAAACATGTTTATTTCTGCTGAAAAACTCGTTTTGGCACTTTCTGCACACTGGGGTTAAGAGCTGAGTGTGTGGGCTCTTCTGAGCCTTGCCGTTACATAGGGATACAGCTGTCTGAAAAAACGCGTTTCTTTCGGGCTGAAAAACACGTTTTGAAAAGTGAGCTGTTACTGCCCCATAACTAACATGGGGTTGACCAAACTTGCAGAAACATGTTTATTTCAAATGAAAAACACGTTTTGGCACTTTCTGCACACTGGGGTTAAGAGTTGAGTGTGTGGGCTCTTCTAAACCTTGCAGTTACATTCGGATTCTGAAGTCTAAAAAAACGTGTTTATTTCGGGCTGAAAAACACGTTTTGAAAAGTGTGCTGTTACTGCCCCATAACTTACATGGGGTTCACCAAACTTGCAGAAACATGTTCATTTCTGCTGATAAACACGTTTTTGCACTTTCTGCACACTGGGGTTAAGAGCTGAGTGTGTGGGCTCTTCTGAGCCTTGCAGTTACATAGGGATAAAGCTGTCTGAAAAAACGCGTTTCTTTCGGGCTGAAAAACACGTTTTGAAAAGTGAGCTGTTACTGCCCCATAACTAACATGGGATTGACCAAACTTGCAGAAACATGTTTATTTCTGCTGAAAAACACGTTTTGACACTTTCAGCACACTGGGGTTAAGAGCTGAGTGTGTGGGCTCTTCTGAGCCTTGCAGTTACATAGAGGTACAGCTGTCTGAAAAAACGCTTTTATTTCGGGCTGAAAAACATGTTTTGAAAAGTGAGCTGTTACTGCCCCAGAAGTTGCATGGGGGTCACCAAACTTGCAGAAACATGTATATTTCTGCTAAAAAACACGTTTTGACACTTTCAGCACACTGGGGTTAAGAGCTGAGTGTGTGGGCTCTTCTGAGCCTTGCAGTTACATTGGAATTCTGAAATCTGAAAAAACGCGTTTATTTCGGGCTGAAAAACATGTTTTGAAAAGTTTGCTGTTACTGCCCCATAAGTTGCATGGGGGTCACCAATCTTGCAGAAACATGTTTATTTCAGCTGAAAAACATGTTTTGACACTTTCAGCACACTGGGGTTAAGAGATGAGTGTTTGTGCTGTTCTGAGCCTTGCAGTTACATTGGAATTCTGAAGTCTGAAAAAACGTGTTTATTTCGGGCTGAAAAACACGATTTGAAAAGTGTGCTGTTACTGCCCCATAAGTTGGATGGGGGTGACCAAACTTGCAGAAACATGTTTATTTCTGCTGAAAAACATGTTTTGACACTTTCAGCACACTGAGGTTAAGAGCTGAGTGTGTGGGCTCTTCTGAGCCTTGCAGTTACATTGGGATTCAGAAGTCTGAAAAAACGCGTTTATTTCGGGCTGAAAACACATTTTGAAAAGTGTGCTGTTACTGCCCCATAACTTACATGGGGTTGACCAAACTTGCAGAAACATGTTTATTTCTGCTGAAAAACTCGTTTTGGCACTTTCTGCACACTGGGGTTAAGAGCTGAGTGTGTGGGCTCTTCTGAGACTTGCAGTTACATAGGGATAAAGCTGTCTGAAAAAACGCGTTTATTTCGGGCTGAAAAACACATTTTGAAAAGTGTGCTGTTACTGCCCCATAACTTACATGGGGTTGACCAAACTTGCAGAAACATGTTTATTTCTGCTGAAAAACACGTTTTGACCCTTTCTGCACACTGGGGTTAAGATCTGAGTGTGTGGGCTCTTCTGAGTTTTGCTGTTACATGGGGATTCAGTTGTCTGAAAAAACGCGTTTATTTCGGGCTGAAAAACACGTTTTGAAAAGTGTGCTGTTACTGCCCCATAACTTACATGGGGTTGACCAAACTTGCAGAAACATGTTTATTTCTGCTGAAAAACTCGTTTTGGCACTTTCTGCACACTGGGGTTAAGAGCTGAGTGTGTGGGCTCTTCTGAGCCTTGCCGTTATATAGGGATACAGCTGTCTGAAAAAACGCGTTTCTTTCGGGCTGAAAAACACGTTTTGAAAAGTGAGCTGTTACTGCCCCATAACTTACATGGGGGTGACCAAACTTGCAGAAACATGTTTATTTCTGCTGAAAAACACGTTTTGGCACTTTCTGTACAATGGGGTTAAGAGCTGAGTGTGTGGGCTCTTCTGAGCCTTGCAGTTACATTGGAATTCTGAAGTCTGAATAAACGCGTTTATTTCGGGCAGAAAAACACGCTTTGAAAAGTGTGCTGTTACTGCCCCATAACTTACATGGGGGTGACCAAACTTGCAGAAACATGTTTATTTTTGCTGAAAAACACGTTTTGGCACTTTCTGCACACTGGGGTTAAGAGCTGAGTGTGTGGGCTCTTCTGAGCCTTGCAGTTACATAGGGATAAAGCTGTCTGAAAAAACGCGTTTCTTTCGGGCTGAAAAACACGTTTTGAAAAGTGAGCTGTTACTGCCCCATAACTAACATGGGATTGACCAAACTTGCAGAAACATGTTTATTTCTGCTGAAAAACACGTTTTGACACTTTCAGCACACTGGGGTTAAGAGCTGAGTGTGTTGGCTCTTCTGAGCCTTGCAGTTACATAGAGATTCTGAAGTCTGAAAAAACGCGTTTATTTCTGGCTGAAAAACACGTTTTGAAAAGTGAGCTGTTACTGCCCCATAACTTACATGGGGTTGACCAAACTTGCAGAAAGATGTTTATTTCTGCTGAAAAACACGTTTTGGCACTTTCTGCACACTGGGGTTAAGAGCTGAGTGTGTGGGCTCTTCTGAGCCTTGCAGTTACATAGGGATACAGCTGTCTGAAAAAACGCGTTTAAATCGGGCAGAAAAACACGTTTTGAAAAGTGAGCTGTTACTGCCCCATAAGTTACATGGGGTTGACCAAACTTGCAGAAACATGTTTATTTCGTGCTGAAAAACTTGTTTTGAAAAGTGAGCTGTTACTGCCCCATAAGTTACATGGGGTTGACCAAACTTGCAGAAACATGTTTATTTCTGCTGAAAAACACGTTTTGACCCTTTCTGCACACTGGGGTTAAGATCTGAGTGTGTGGGCTCTTCTGAGTTTTGCTGTTACATGGGGATTCAGTTGTCTGAAAAAACGCGTTTATTTCGGGCTGAAAAACACGTTTTGAAAAGGGTGCTGTTACTGCCCCATAACTTACATGGGGTTGACCAAACTTGCAGAAACATGTTTATTTCTGCTGAAAAACACGTTTTGACCCTTTCTGCACACTGGGGTTAAGAGCTGAGTGTGTGGGCTCTTCTGAGCCTTGCTGTTACTTGGGGATTCAGTTGTCTGAAAAAAAGCGTTTATTTCAGGCTGAAAAACACGTTTTGAAAAGGGTGCTGTTACTGCCCCATAACTTACATGGGGTTGACCAAACTTGCAGAAACATGTTTATTTCTGCTGAAAAACACGTTTTGACCCTTTCTGCACAGTGGGGTTAAGAGCTGAGTGTGTGGGCTCTTCTGAGTTTTGCTGTTACTTGGGGATTCAGTTGTCTGAAAAAAAGCGTTTATTTCGGGCTGAAAAACACGTTTTGAAAAGGGTGCTGTTACTGCCCCATAACTTACATGGGGTTGACCAAACTTGCAGAAACATGTTTATTTCTGCTGAAAAACACGTTTTGACCCTTTCTGCACAGTGGGGTTAAGAGCTGAGTGTGTGGGCTCTTCTGAGACTTGCTGTGACTTGGGGATTCAGTTGTCTGAAAAAAAGCGTTTATTTCGGGCTGAAAAACACGTTTTGAAAAGGGTGCTGTTACTGCCCCATAACTTACATGGGGTTGACCAAACTTGCAGAAACATGTTTATTTCTGCTGAAAAACACGTTTTAACCCTTTCTGCACAGTGGGGTTAAGAGCTGAGTGTGTGGGCTCTTCTGAGCCTTGCTGTTACCTGGGGATTCAGTTGTCTGAAAAAACGCGTTTATTTCGGGCTGAAAAACACGTTTTGAAAAGGGTGCTGTTACTGCCCCATAACTTACATGGGGTTGACCAAACTTGCAGAAACATGTTTATTTCTGCTGAAAAACACGTTTTGACCCGTTCTGCACAGTGGGGTTAAGAGCTGAGTGTGTGGGCTCTTCTGAGACTTGCTGTGACTTGGGGATTCAGTTGTCTGAAAAAAAGCGTTTATTTCGGGCTGAAAAACACGTTTTGTAAAGTGTGCTGTTACTGCCCCATAACTTACATGGGGTTGACCAAACTTGCAGAAACATGTTTATTTCTGCTGAAAAACACGTTTTGACCCTTTCTGCACACTGGGGTTAAGATCTGAGTGTGTGGGCTCTTCTGAGTTTTGCTGTTACATGGGGATTCAGTTGTCTGAAAAAACGCGTTTATTTCGGGCTGAAAAACACGTTTTGAAAAGTGTGCTGTTACTGCCCCATAACTTACATGTGGTTGACCAAACTTGCAGAAACATGTTTATTTCTGCTGAAAAACACGTTTTGACCCTTTCTGCACACTGGGGTTAAGAGCTGAGTGTGTGGGCTCTTCTGAGTTTTGCTGTTACATGGGGATTCAGTTGTCTGAAAAAACGCGTTTATTTCGGGCTGAAAAACACGTTTTGAAAAGGGTGCTGTTACTGCCCCATAACTTACATGGGGTTGACCAAACTTGCAGAAACATGTTTATTTCTGCTGAAAAACACGTTTTGACCCTTTCTGCACACTGGGGTTAAGATCTGAGTGTGTGGGCTCTTCTGAGTTTTGCTGTTACATGGGGATTCAGTTGTCTGAAAAAACGCGTTTATTTCGGGCTGAAAAACATGTTTTGAAAAGGGTGCTGTTACTGCCCCATAACTTACATGGGGTTGACCAAACTTGCAGAAACATGTTTATTTCTGCTGAAAAACACGTTTTGACCCTTTCTGCACACTGGGGTTAAGAGCTGAGTGTGTGGGCTCTTCTGAGCCTTGCTGTTACTTGGGGATTCAGTTGTCTGAAAAAAAGCGTTTATTTCAGGCTGAAAAACACGTTTTGAAAAGGGTGCTGTTACTGCCCCATAACTTACATGGGGTTGACCAAACTTGCAGAAACATGTTTATTTCTGCTGAAAAACACGTTTTGACCCTTTCTGCACAGTGGGGTTAAGAGCTGAGTGTGTGGGCTCTTCTGAGTTTTGCTGTTACTTGGGGATTCAGTTGTCTGAAAAAAAGCGTTTATTTCGGGCTGAAAAACACGTTTTGAAAAGGGTGCTGTTACTGCCCCATAACTTACATGGGGTTGACCAAACTTGCAGAAACATGTTTATTTCTGCTGAAAAACACGTTTTGACCCTTTCTGCACAGTGGGGTTAAGAGCTGAGTGTGTGGGCTCTTCTGAGACTTGCTGTGACTTGGGTATTCAGTTGTCTGAAAAAAAGCGTTTATTTCGGGCTGAAAAACACGTTTTGAATAGTGTGCTGTTACTGCCCCATAACTTACATGGGGTTGACCAAACTTGCAGAAACATGTTTATTTCTGCTGAAAAACACGTTTTGACCCTTTCTGCACAGTGGGGTTAAGAGCTGAGTGTGTGGGCTCTTCTGAGTTTTGCTGTTACATGGGGATTCAGTTGTCTGAAAAAAAGCGTTTATTTCGGGCTGAAAAACACGTTTTGAAAAGGGTGCTGTTACTGCCCCATGACTTACATGGGGTTGACCAAACTTGCAGAAACATGTTTATTTCTGCTGAAAAACACGTTTTGACCCTTTCTGCACACTGGGGTTAAGATCTGAGTGTGTGGGCTCTTCTGAGTTTTGCTGTTACATGGGGATTCAGTTGTCTGAAAAAACGCGTTTATTTCGGGCTGAAAAACACGTTTTGAAAAGGGTGCTGTTACTGCCCCATAACTTACATGGGGTTGACCAAACTTGCAGAAACATGTTTATTTCTGCTGAAAAACACGTTTTGACCCTTTCTGCACAGTGGGGTTAAGAGCTGAGTGTGTGGGCTCTTCTGAGACTTGCTGTGACTTGGGGATTCAGTTGTCTGAAAAAACGCGTTTATTTCGGGCTGAAAAACACGTTTTGTAAAGTGTGCTGTTACTGCCCCATAACTTACATGGGGTTGACCAAACTTGCAGAAACATGTTTATTTCTGCTGAAAAACACGTTTTTACCCTTTCTGCACAGTGGGGTTAAGAGCTGAGTGTGTGGGCTCTTCTGAGCCTTGCTGTTACTTGGGGATTCAGTTGTCTGAAAAAAAGCGTTTATTTCAGGCTGAAAAACACGTTTTGAAAAGGGTGCTGTTACTGCCCCATAACTTACATGGGGTTGACCAAACTTGCAGAAACATGTTTATTTCTGCTGAAAAACACGTTTTGACCCTTTCTGCACAGTGGGGTTAAGAGCTGAGTGTGTGGGCTCTTCTGAGTTTTGCTGTTACTTGGGGATTCAGTTGTCTGAAAAAAAGCGTTTATTTCGGGCTGAAAAACACGTTTTGAAAAGGGTGCTGTTACTGCCCCATAACTTACATGGGGTTGACCAAACTTGCAGAAACATGTTTATTTCTGCTGAAAAACACGTTTTGACCCTTTCTGCACATTGGGGTTAAGAGCTGAGTGTGTGGGCTCTTCTGAGACTTGCTGTGACTTGGGGATTCAGTTGTCTGAAAAAAAGCGTTTATTTCGGGCTGAAAAACACGTTTTGAAAAGGGTGCTGTTACTGCCCCATAACTTACATGGGGTTGACCAAACTTGCAGAAACATGTTTATTTCTGCTGAAAAACACGTTTTAACCCTTTCTGCACAGTGGGGTTAAGAGCTGAGTGTGTGGGCTCTTCTGAGCCTTGCTGTTACCTGGGGATTCAGTTGTCTGAAAAAACGCGTTTATTTCGGGCTGAAAAACACGTTTTGAAAAGGGTGCTGTTACTGCCCCATAACTTACATGGGGTTGACCAAACTTGCAGAAACATGTTTATTTCTGCTGAAAAACACGTTTTGACCCGTTCTGCACAGTGGGGTTAAGAGCTGAGTGTGTGGGCTCTTCTGAGACTTGCTGTGACTTGGGGATTCAGTTGTCTGAAAAAAAGCGTTTATTTCGGGCTGAAAAACACGTTTTGTAAAGTGTGCTGTTACTGCCCCATAACTTACATGGGGTTGACCAAACTTGCAGAAACATGTTTATTTCTGCTGAAAAACACGTTTTGACCCTTTCTGCACACTGGGGTTAAGATCTGAGTGTGTGGGCTCTTCTGAGTTTTGCTGTTACATGGGGATTCAGTTGTCTGAAAAAACGCGTTTATTTCGGGCTGAAAAACACGTTTTGAAAAGTGTGCTGTTACTGCCCCATAACTTACATGTGGTTGACCAAACTTGCAGAAACATGTTTATTTCTGCTGAAAAACACGTTTTGACCCTTTCTGCACACTGGGGTTAAGAGCTGAGTGTGTGGGCTCTTCTGAGTTTTGCTGTTACATGGGGATTCAGTTGTCTGAAAAAACGCGTTTATTTCGGGCTGAAAAACACGTTTTGAAAAGGGTGCTGTTACTGCCCCATAACTTACATGGGGTTGACCAAACTTGCAGAAACATGTTTATTTCTGCTGAAAAACACGTTTTGACCCTTTCTGCACACTGGGGTTAAGATCTGAGTGTGTGGGCTCTTCTGAGTTTTGATGTTACATGGGGATTCAGTTGTCTGAAAAAACGCGTTTATTTCGGGCAGAAAAACATGTTTTGAAAAGGGTGCTGTTACTGCCCCATAACTTACATGGGGTTGACCAAACTTGCAGAAACATGTTTATTTCTGCTGAAAAACACGTTTTGACCCTTTCTGCACACTGGGGTTAAGAGCTGAGTGTGTGGGCTCTTCTGAGCCTTGCTGTTACTTGGGGATTCAGTTGTCTGAAAAAAAGCGTTTATTTCAGGCTGAAAAACACGTTTTGAAAAGGGTGCTGTTACTGCCCCATAACTTACATGGGGTTGACCAAACTTGCAGAAACATGTTTATTTCTGCTGAAAAACACGTTTTGACCCTTTCTGCACAGTGGGGTTAAGAGCTGAGTGTGTGGGCTCTTCTGAGTTTTGCTGTTACTTGGGGATTCAGTTGTCTGAAAAAAAGCGTTTATTTCGGGCTGAAAAACACGTTTTGAAAAGGGTGCTGTTACTGCCCCATAACTTACATGGGGTTGACCAAACTTGCAGAAACATGTTTATTTCTGCTGAAAAACACGTTTTGACCCTTTCTGCACAGTGGGGTTAAGAGCTGAGTGTGTGGGCTCTTCTGAGACTTGCTGTGACTTGGGTATTCAGTTGTCTGAAAAAAAGCGTTTATTTCGGGCTGAAAAACACGTTTTGAATAGTGTGCTGTTACTGCCCCATAACTTACATGGGGTTGACCAAACTTGCAGAAACATGTTTATTTCTGCTGAAAAACACGTTTTGACCCTTTCTGCACAGTGGGGTTAAGAGCTGAGTGTGTGGGCTCTTCTGAGTTTTGCTGTTACATGGGGATTCAGTTGTCTGAAAAAAAGCGTTTATTTCGGGCTGAAAAACACGTTTTGAAAAGGGTGCTGTTACTGCCTCATGACTTACATGGGGTTGACCAAACTTGCAGAAACATGTTTATTTCTGCTGAAAAACACGTTTTGACCCTTTCTGCACACTGGGGTTAAGATCTGAGTGTGTGGGCTCTTCTGAGTTTTGCTGTTACATGGGGATTCAGTTGTCTGAAAAAACGCGTTTATTTCGGGCTGAAAAACACGTTTTGAAAAGGGTGCTGTTACTGCCCCATAACTTACATGGGGTTGACCAAACTTGCAGAAACATGTTTATTTCTGCTGAAAAACACGTTTTGACCCTTTCTGCACAGTGGGGTTAAGAGCTGAGTGTGTGGGCTCTTCTGAGACTTGATGTGACTTGGGGATTCAGTTGTCTGAAAAAACGCGTTTATTTCGGGCTGAAAAACACGTTTTGTAAAGTGTGCTGTTACTGCCCCATAACTTACATGGGGTTGACCAAACTTGCAGAAACATGTTTATTTCTGCTGAAAAACACGTTTTGACCCTTTCTGCACACTGGGGTTAAGATCTGAGTGTGTGGGCTCTTCTGAGTTTTGCTGTTACATGGGGATTCAGTTGTCTGAAAAAACGCGTTTATTTCGGGCTGAAAAACACGTTTTGAAAAGTGTGCTGTTACTGCCCCATAACTTACATGGGGTTGACCAAACTTGCAGAAACATGTTTATTTCTGCTGAAAAACACGTTTTGACCCTTTCTGCACAGTGGGTTTAAGAGCTGAGTGTGTGGGCTCTTCTGAGACTTGCTGTGACTTGGGGATTCAGTTGTATGAAAAAAAGCGTTTATTTCGGGCTGAAAAACCCGTTTTGTAAAGTGTGCTGTTACTGCCCCATAACTTACATGGGGTTGACCAAACTTGCAGAAACATGTTTATTTCTGCTGAAAAACACGTTTTTACCCTTTCAGCACACTGGGGTTAAGATCTGAGTGTGTGGGCTCTTCTGAGTTTTGCTGTTACATGGGGATTCAGTTGTCTGAAAAAACGCGTTTATTTCGGGCTGAAAAACACGTTTTGAAAAGTGTGCTGTTACTGCCCCATAACTTACATGGGGTTGACCAAACTTGCAGAAACATGTTTATTTCTGCTGAAAAACACGTTTTGACCCTTTCTGCACACTGGGGTTAAGATCTGAGTGTGTGGGCTCTTCTGAGTTTTGCTGTTACATGGGGATTCAGTTGTCTGAAAAAACGCGTTTATTTCGGGCTGAAAAACACGTTTTGAAAAGTGTGCTGTTACTGCCCCATAACTTACATGGGGTTGACCAAACTTGCAGAAACATGTTTATTTCTGCTGAAAAACACGTTTTGACCCTTTATGCACACTGGGGTTAAGAGCTGAGTGTGTGGGCTCTTCTGGGACTTGCTGTTACTTGGGGATTCAGTTGTCTAAAAAAAGCGTTTATTTCAGGCTGAAAAACACGTTTTGAAAAGGGTGCTGTTACTTCCCCATAACTTACATGGGGTTGACCAAACTTGCAGAAACATGTTTATTTCTGCTGAAAAACACGTTTTGACCCTTTCTGCACAGTGGGGTTAAGAGCTGAGTGTGTGGGCTCTTCTGAGACTTGCTGTGACTTGGGTATTCAGTTGTCTGAAAAAAAGCGTTTATTTCTGGCTGAAAAACACGTTTTGAAAAGTGTGCTGTTACTGCCCCATAACTTACATGGGGTTGACCAAACTTGCAGAAACATGTTTATTTCTGCTGAAAAACACGTTTTGACCCTTTCTGCACACTGGGGTTAAGATCTGAGTGTGTGGGCTCTTCTGAGTTTTGCTGTTACATGGGGATTCAGTTGTCTGAAAAAACGCGTTTATTTCGGGCTGAAAAACACGTTTTGAAAAGTGTGCTGTTACTGCCCCATAACTTACATGGGGTTGACCAAACTTGCAGAAACATGTTTATTTCTGCTGAAAAACACGTTTTGACCCTTTATGCACACTGGGGTTAAGAGCTGAGTGTGTGGGCTCTTCTGAGACTTGCTGTTACTTGGGGATTCAGTTGTCTAAAAAAAGCGTTTATTTCAGGCTGAAAAACATGTTTTGAAAAGGGTGCTGTTACTTCCCCATAACTTACATGGGGTTGACCAAACTTGCAGAAACATGTTTATTTCTGCTGAAAAACACGTTTTGACCCTTTCTGCACAGTGGGGTTAAGAGCTGAGTGTGTGGGCTCTTCTGAGACTTGCTGTGACTTGGGTATTCAGTTGTCTGAAAAAAAGCGTTTATTTCGGGCTGAAAAACACGTTTTGAAAAGTGTGCTGTTACTGCCCCATAACTTACATGGGGTTGACCAAACTTGCAGAAACATGTTTATTTCTGCTGAAAAACACGTTTTGACCCTTTCTGCACAGTGGGGTTAAGAGCTGAGTGTGTGGGCTCTTCTGAGTTTTGCTGTTACTTGGGGATTCAGTTGTCTGAAAGAAAGCGTTTATTTCGGGCTGAAAAACACGTTTTGAAAAGGGTGCTGTTACTGCCCCATAACTTACATGGGGTTGACCAAACTTGCAGAAACATGTTTATTTCTGCTGAAAAGCACGTTTTGACCCTTTCTGCACACTGGGGTTAAGATCTGAGTGTGTGGGCTCTTCTGAGTTTTGCTGTTACATGGGGATTCAGTTGTCTGAAAAAACGCGTTTATTTCGGGCTGTAAAACATGTTTTGAAAAGGGTGCTGTTACTGCCCCATAACTTACATGGGGTTGACCAAACTTGCAGAAACATGTTTATTTCTGCTGAAAAACACGTTTTGACCCTTTCTGCACACTGGGGTTAAGAGCTGAGTGTGCTGGCTCTTCTGAGACTTGCTGTTACTTGGGGATTCAGTTGTCTGAAAAAAAGCATTTATTTCGGGCTGAAAAACACGTTTTGAAAAGTGTGCTGTTACTGCCCCATAACTTACATGGGGTTGACCAAACTTGCAGAAACATGTTTATTTCTGCTGAAAAACACGTTTTGACCCTTTCTGCACAGTGGGGTTAAGAGCTGAGTGTGTGGGCTCTTCTGAGTTTTGCTGTTACATGGGGATTCAGTTGTCTGAAAAAACGCGTTTATTTCGGGCTGGAAAACACGTTTTGAAAAGGGTGCTGTTACTGCCCCATAACTTACATGGGGTTGACCAAACTTGCAGAAACATGTTTATTTCTGCTGAAAAACACGTTTTAACCCTTTCTGCACAGTGGGGTTAAGAGCTGAGTGTGTGGGCTCTTCTGAGCCTTGCTGTTACCTGGGGATTCAGTTGTCTGAAAAAACGCGTTTATTTCGGGCTGAAAAACACGTTTTGAAAAGGGTGCTGTTACTGCCCCATAACTTACATGGGGTTGACCAAACTTGCAGAAACATGTTTATTTCTGCTGAAAAACACGTTTTGACCCGTTCTGCACAGTGGGGTTAAGAGCTGAGTGTGTGGGCTCTTCTGAGACTTGCTGTGACTTGGGGATTCAGTTGTCTGAAAAAAAGCGTTTATTTCGGGCTGAAAAACACGTTTTGTAAAGTGTGCTGTTACTGCCCCATAACTTACATGGGGTTGACCAAACTTGCAGAAACATGTTTATTTCTGCTGAAAAACACGTTTTGACCCTTTCTGCACACTGGGGTTAAGATCTGAGTGTGTGGGCTCTTCTGAGTTTTGCTGTTACATGGGGATTCAGTTGTCTGAAAAAACGCGTTTATTTCGGGCTGAAAAACACGTTTTGAAAAGTGTGCTGTTACTGCCCCATAACTTACATGGGGTTGACCAAACTTGCAGAAACATGTTTATTTCTGCTGAAAAACACGTTTTGACCCTTTATGCACACTGGGGTTAAGAGCTGAGTGTGTGGGCTCTTCTGAGTTTTGCTGTTACATGGGGATTCAGTTGTCTGAAAAAACGCGTTTATTTCGGGCTGAAAAACACGTTTTGAAAAGGGTGCTGTTACTGCCCCATAACTTACATGGGGTTGACCAAACTTGCAGAAACATGTTTATTTCTGCTGAAAAACACGTTTTGACCCTTTCTGCACACTGGGGTTAAGATCTGAGTGTGTGGGCTCTTCTGAGTTTTGCTGTTACATGGGGATTCAGTTGTCTGAAAAAACGCGTTTATTTCGGGCAGAAAAACATGTTTTGAAAAGGGTGCTGTTACTGCCCCATAACTTACATGGGGTTGACCAAACTTGCAGAAACATGTTTATTTCTGCTGAAAAACACGTTTTGACCCTTTCTGCACACTGGGGTTAAGAGCTGAGTGTGTGGGCTCTTCTGAGCCTTGCTGTTACTTGGGGATTCAGTTGTCTGAAAAAAAGCGTTTATTTCAGGCTGAAAAACACGTTTTGAAAAGGGTGCTGTTACTGCCCCATAACTTACATGGGGTTGACCAAACTTGCAGAAACATGTTTATTTCTGCTGAAAAACACGTTTTGACCCTTTCTGCACAGTGGGGTTAAGAGCTGAGTGTGTGGGCTCTTCTGAGTTTTGCTGTTACTTGGGGATTCAGTTGTCTGAAAAAAAGCGTTTATTTCGGGCTGAAAAACACTTTTTGAAAAGGGTGCTGTTACTGCCCCATAACTTACATGGGGTTGACCAAACTTGCAGAAACATGTTTATTTCTGCTGAAAAACACGTTTTGACCCTTTCTGCACAGTGGGGTTAAGAGCTGAGTGTGTGGGCTCTTCTGAGACTTGCTGTGACTTGGGTATTCAGTTGTCTGAAAAAAAGCGTTTATTTCGGGCTGAAAAACACGTTTTGAATAGTGTGCTGTTACTGCCCCATAACTTACATGGGGTTGACCAAACTTGCAGAAACATGTTTATTTCTGCTGAAAAACACGTTTTGACCCTTTCTGCACAGTGGGGTTAAGAGCTGAGTGTGTGGGCTCTTCTGAGTTTTGCTGTTACATGGGGATTCAGTTGTCTGAAAAAAAGCGTTTATTTCGGGCTGAAAAACACGTTTTGAATAGGGTGCTGTTACTGCCCCATGACTTACATGGGGTTGACCAAACTTGCAGAAACATGTTTATTTCTGCTGAAAAACACGTTTTGACCCTTTCTGCACACTGGGGTTAAGATCTGAGTGTGTGGGCTCTTCTGAGTTTTGCTGTTACATGGGGATTCAGTTGTCTGAAAAAAAGCGTTTATTTCGGGCTGAAAAACACGTTTTGAAAAGGGTGCTGTTACTGCCCCATAACTTACATGGGGTTGACCAAACTTGCAGAAACATGTTTATTTCTGCTGAAAAACACGTTTTGACCCTTTCTGCACAGTGGGTTTAAGAGCTGAGTGTGTGGGCTCTTCTGAGACTTGCTGTGACTTGGGGATTCAGTTGTATGAAAAAAAGCGTTTATTTCGGGCTGAAAAACCCGTTTTGTAAAGTGTGCTGTTACTGCCCCATAACTTACATGGGGTTGACCAAACTTGCAGAAACATGTTTATTTCTGCTGAAAAACACGTTTTTACCCTTTCTGCACACTGGGGTTAAGATCTGAGTGTGTGGGCTCTTCTGAGTTTTGCTGTTACATGGGGATTCAGTTGTCTGAAAAAACGCGTTTATTTCGGGCTGAAAAACACGTTTTGAAAAGTGTGCTGTTACTGCCCCATAACTTACATGGGGTTGACCAAACTTGCAGAAACATGTTTATTTCTGCTGAAAAACACGTTTTGACCCTTTCTGCACACTGGGGTTAAGATCTGAGTGTGTGGGCTCTTCTGAGTTTTGCTGTTACATGGGGATTCAGTTGTCTGAAAAAACGCGTTTATTTCGGGCTGAAAAACACGTTTTGAAAAGTGTGCTGTTACTGCCCCATAACTTACATGGGGTTGACCAAACTTGCAGAAACATGTTTATTTCTGCTGAAAAACACGTTTTGACCCTTTATGCACACTGGGGTTAAGAGCTGAGTGTGTGGGCTCTTCTGAGACTTGCTGTTACTTGGGGATTCAGTTGTCTAAAAAAAGCGTTTATTTCAGGCTGAAAAACACGTTTTGAAAAGGGTGCTGTTACTTCCCCATAACTTACATGGGGTTGACCAAACAAGCAGAAACATGTTTATTTCTGCTGAAAAACACGTTTTGACCCTTTCTGCACAGTGGGGTTAAGAGCTGAGTGTGTGGGCTCTTCTGAGACTTGCTGTGACTTGGGTATTCAGTTGTCTGAAAAAAAGCGTTTATTTCCGGCTGAAAAACACGTTTTGAAAAGTGTGCTGTTACTGCCCCATAACTTACATGGGGTTGACCAAACTTGCAGAAACATGTTTATTTCTGCTGAAAAACACGTTTTGACCCTTTCTGCACACTGGGGTTAAGATCTGAGTGTGTGGGCTCTTCTGAGTTTTGCTGTTACATGGGGATTCAGTTGTCTGAAAAAACGCGTTTATTTCGGGCTGAAAAACACGTTTTGAAAAGGGTGCTGTTACTGCCCCATAACTTACATGGGGTTGACCAAACTTGCAGAAACATGTTTATTTCTGCTGAAAAACACGTTTTGACCCTTTATGCACACTGGGGTTAAGAGCTGAGTGTGTGGGCTCTTCTGAGACTTGCTGTTACTTGGGGATTCAGTTGTCTAAAAAAAGCGTTTATTTCAGGCTGAAAAACACGTTTTGAAAAGGGTGCTGTTACTTCCCCATAACTTACATGGGGTTGACCAAACTTGCAGAAACATGTTTATTTCTGCTGAAAAACACGTTTTGACCCTTTCTGCACAGTGGGGTTAAGAGCTGAGTGTGTGGGCTCTTCTGAGACTTGCTGTGACTTGGGTATTCAGTTGTCTGAAAAAAAGCGTTTATTTCGGGCTGAAAAACACGTTTTGAATAGTGTGCTGTTACTGCCCCATAACTTACATGGGGTTGACCAAACTTGCAGAAACATGTTTATTTCTGCTGAAAAACACGTTTTGACCCTTTCTGCACAGTGGGGTTAAGAGCTGAGTGTGTGGGCTCTTCTGAGTTTTGCTGTTACATGGGGATTCAGTTGTCTGAAAAAAAGCGTTTATTTCGGGCTGAAAAACACGTTTTGAATAGGGTGCTGTTACTGCCCCATGACTTACATGGGGTTGACCAAACTTGCAGAAACATGTTTATTTCTGCTGAAAAACACGTTTTGACCCTTTCTGCACACTGGGGTTAAGATCTGAGTGTGTGGGCTCTTCTGAGTTTTGCTGTTACATGGGGATTCAGTTGTCTGAAAAAACGCGTTTATTTCGGGCTGAAAAACACGTTTTGAAAAGGGTGCTGTTACTGCCCCATAACTTACATGGGGTTGACCAAACTTGCAGAAACATGTTTATTTCTGCTGAAAAACACGTTTTGACCCTTTCTGCACAGTGGGTTTAAGAGCTGAGTGTGTGGGCTCTTCTGAGACTTGCTGTGACTTGGGGATTCAGTTGTATGAAAAAAAGCGTTTATTTCGGGCTGAAAAACCCGTTTTGTAAAGTGTGCTGTTACTGCCCCATAACTTACATGGGGTTGACCAAACTTGCAGAAACATGTTTATTTCTGCTGAAAAACACGTTTTTACCCTTTCTGCACACTGGGGTTAAGATCTGAGTGTGTGGGCTCTTCTGAGTTTTGCTGTTACATGGGGATTCAGTTGTCTGAAAAAACGCGTTTATTTCGGGCTGAAAAACACGTTTTGAAAAGTGTGCTGTTACTGCCCCATAACTTACATGGGGTTGACCAAACTTGCAGAAACATGTTTATTTCTGCTGAAAAACACGTTTTGACCCTTTCTGCACACTGGGGTTAAGATCTGAGTGTGTGGGCTCTTCTGAGTTTTGCTGTTACATGGGGATTCAGTTGTCTGAAAAAACGCGTTTATTTCGGGCTGAAAAACACGTTTTGAAAAGTGTGCTGTTACTGCCCCATAACTTACATGGGGTTGACCAAACTTGCAGAAACATGTTTATTTCTGCTGAAAAACACGTTTTGACCCTTTATGCACACTGGGGTTAAGAGCTGAGTGTGTGGGCTCTTCTGAGACTTGCTGTTACTTGGGGATTCAGTTGTCTAAAAAAAGCGTTTATTTCAGGCTGAAAAACACGTTTTGAAAAGGGTGCTGTTACTTCCCCATAACTTACATGGGGTTGACCAAACTTGCAGAAACATGTTTATTTCTGCTGAAAAACACGTTTTGACCCTTTCTGCACAGTGGGGTTAAGAGCTGAGTGTGTGGGCTCTTCTGAGACTTGCTGTGACTTGGGTATTCAGTTGTCTGAAAAAAAGCGTTTATTTCCGGCTGAAAAACACGTTTTGAAAAGTGTGCTGTTACTGCCCCATAACTTACATGGGGTTGACCAAACTTGCAGAAACATGTTTATTTCTGCTGAAAAACACGTTTTGACCCTTTCTGCACACTGGGGTTAAGATCTGAGTGTGTGGGCTCTTCTGAGTTTTGCTGTTACAATGGGATTCAGTTGTCTGAAAAAACGCGTTTATTTCGGGCTGAAAAACACGTTTTGAAAAGGGTGCTGTTACTGCCCCATAACTTACATGGGGTTGACCAAACTTGCAGAAACATGTTTATTTCTGCTGAAAAACACGTTTTGACCCTTTATGCACACTGGGGTTAAGAGCTGAGTGTGTGGGCTCTTCTGAGACTTGCTGTTACTTGGGGATTCAGTTGTCTAAAAAAAGCGTTTATTTCAGGCTGAAAAACACGTTTTGAAAAGGGTGCTGTTACTTCCCCATAACTTACATGGGGTTGACCAAACTTGCAGAAACATGTTTATTTCTGCTGAAAAACACGTTTTGACCCTTTCTGCACAGTGGGGTTAAGAGCTGAGTGTGTGGGCTCTTCTGAGACTTGCTGTGACTTGGGTATTCAGTTGTATGAAAAAAAGCGTTTATTTCGGGCTGAAAAACACGTTTTGAAAAGTGTGCTGTTACTGCCCCATAACTTACATGGGGTTGACCAAACTTGCAGAAACATGTTTATTTCTGCTGAAAAACACGTTTTGACCCTTTCTGCACAGTGGGGTTAAGAGCTGAGTGTGTGGGCTCTTCTGAGTTTTGCTGTTACTTGGGGATTCAGTTGTCTGAAAGAAAGCGTTTATTTCGGGCTGAAAAACACGTTTTGAAAAGGGTGCTGTTACTGCCCCATAACTTACATGGGGTTGACCAAACTTGCAGAAACATGTTTATTTCTGCTGAAAAACACGTTTTGACCCTTTCTGCACACTGGGGTTAAGATCTGAGTGTGTGGGCTCTTCTGAGTTTTGCTGTTACATGGGGATTCAGTTGTCTGAAAAAACGCGTTTATTTCGGGCTGTAAAACATGTTTTGAAAAGGGTGCTGTTACTGCCCCATAACTTACATGGGGTTGACCAAACTTGCAGAAACATGTTTATTTCTGCTGAAAAACACGTTTTGACCCTTTCTGCACACTGGGGTTAAGAGCTGAGTGTGCTGGCTCTTCTGAGACTTGCTGTTACTTGGGGATTCAGTTGTCTGAAAAAAAGCGTTTATTTCGGGCTGAAAAACACGTTTTGAAAAGTGTGCTGTTACTGCCCCATAACTTACATGGGGTTGACCAAACTTGCAGAAACATGTTTATTTCTGCTGAAAAACACGTTTTGACCCTTTCTGCACACTGGGGTTAAGAGCTGAGTGTGTGGGCTCTTCTGAGTTTTGCTGTTACATGGGGATTCAGTTGTCTGAAAAAACGCGTTTATTTCGGGCTGGAAAACACGTTTTGAAAAGGGTGCTGTTACTGCCCCATAACTTACATGGGGTTGACCAAACTTGCAGAAACATGTTTATTTCTGCTGAAAAACACGTTTTAACCCTTTCTGCACAGTGGGGTTAAGAGCTGAGTGTGTGGGCTATTCTGAGCCTTGCTGTTACCTGGGGATTCAGTTGTCTGAAAAAACGCGTTTATTTCGGGCTGAAAAACACGTTTTGAAAAGGGTGCTGTTACTGCCCCATAACTTACATGGGGTTGACCAAACTTGCAGAAACATGTTTATTTCTGCTGAAAAACACGTTTTGACCCTTTCTGCACAGTGGGGTTAAGAGCTGAGTGTGTGGGCTCTTCTGAGTTTTGCTGTTACTTGGGGATTCAGTTGTCTGAAAGAAAGCGTTTATTTCGGGCTGAAAAACACGTTTTGAAAAGGGTGCTGTTACTGCCCCATAACTTACATGGGGTTGACCAAACTTGCAGAAACATGTTTATTTCTGCTGAAAAGCACGTTTTGACCCTTTCTGCACACTGGGGTTAAGATCTGAGTGTGTGGGCTCTTCTGAGTTTTGCTGTTACATGGGGATTCAGTTGTCTGAAAAAACGCGTTTATTTCGGGCTGTAAAACATGTTTTGAAAAGGGTGCTGTTACTGCCCCATAACTTACATGGGGTTGACCAAACTTGCAGAAACATGTTTATTTCTGCTGAAAAACACGTTTTGACCCTTTCTGCACACTGGGGTTAAGAGCTGAGTGTGCTGGCTCTTCTGAGACTTGCTGTTACTTGGGGATTCAGTTGTCTGAAAAAAAGCGTTTATTTCGGGCTGAAAAACACGTTTTGAAAAGTGTGCTGTTACTGCCCCATAACTTACATGGGGTTGACCAAACTTGCAGAAACATGTTTATTTCTGCTGAAAAACACGTTTTGACCCTTTCTGCACAGTGGGGTTAAGAGCTGAGTGTGTGGGCTCTTCTGAGTTTTGCTGTTACATGGGGATTCAGTTGTCTGAAAAAACGCGTTTATTTCGGGCTGGAAAACACGTTTTGAAAAGGGTGCTGTTACTGCCCCATAACTTACATGGGGTTGACCAAACTTGCAGAAACATGTTTATTTCTGCTGAAAAACACGTTTTAACCCTTTCTGCACAGTGGGGTTAAGAGCTGAGTGTGTGGGCTCTTCTGAGCCTTGCTGTTACCTGGGGATTCAGTTGTCTGAAAAAACGCGTTTATTTCGGGCTGAAAAACACGTTTTGAAAAGGGTGCTGTTACTGCCCCATAACTTACATGGGGTTGACCAAACTTGCAGAAACATGTTTATTTCTGCTGAAAAACACGTTTTGACCCGTTCTGCACAGTGGGGTTAAGAGCTGAGTGTGTGGGCTCTTCTGAGACTTGCTGTGACTTGGGGATTCAGTTGTCTGAAAAAAAGCGTTTATTTCGGGCTGAAAAACACGTTTTGTAAAGTGTGCTGTTACTGCCCCATAACTTACATGGGGTTGACCAAACTTGCAGAAACATGTTTATTTCTGCTGAAAAACACGTTTTGACCCTTTCTGCACACTGGGGTTAAGATCTGAGTGTGTGGGCTCTTCTGAGTTTTGCTGTTACATGGGGATTCAGTTGTCTGAAAAAACGCGTTTATTTCGGGCTGAAAAACACGTTTTGAAAAGTGTGCTGTTACTGCCCCATAACTTACATGTGGTTGACCAAACTTGCAGAAACATGTTTATTTCTGCTGAAAAACACGTTTTGACCCTTTCTGCACACTGGGGTTAAGAGCTGAGTGTGTGGGCTCTTCTGAGTTTTGCTGTTACATGGGGATTCAGTTGTCTGAAAAAACGCGTTTATTTCGGGCTGAAAAACACGTTTTGAAAAGGGTGCTGTTACTGCCCCATAACTTACATGGGGTTGACCAAACTTGCAGAAACATGTTTATTTCTGCTGAAAAACACGTTTTGACCCTTTCTGCACACTGGGGTTAAGATCTGAGTGTGTGGGCTCTTCTGAGTTTTGCTGTTACATGGGGATTCAGTTGTCTGAAAAAACGCGTTTATTTCGGGCAGAAAAACATGTTTTGAAAAGGGTGCTGTTACTGCCCCATAACTTACATGGGGTTGACCAAACTTGCAGAAACATGTTTATTTCTGCTGAAAAACACGTTTTGACCCTTTCTGCACACTGGGGTTAAGAGCTGAGTGTGTGGGCTCTTCTGAGCCTTGCTGTTACTTGGGGATTCAGTTGTCTGAAAAAAAGCGTTTATTTCAGGCTGAAAAACACGTTTTGAAAAGGGTGCTGTTACTGCCCCATAACTTACATGGGGTTGACCAAACTTGCAGAAACATGTTTATTTCTGCTGAAAAACACGTTTTGACCCTTTCTGCACAGTGGGGTTAAGAGCTGAGTGTGTGGGCTCTTCTGAGTTTTGCTGTTACTTGGGGATTCAGTTGTCTGAAAAAAAGCGTTTATTTCGGGCTGAAAAACACGTTTTGAAAAGGGTGCTGTTACTGCCCCATAACTTACATGGGGTTGACCAAACTTGCAGAAACATGTTTATGTCTGCTGAAAAACACGTTTTGACCCTTTCTGCACAGTGGGGTTAAGAGCTGAGTGTGTGGGCTCTTCTGAGACTTGCTGTGACTTGGGTATTCAGTTGTCTGAAAAAAAGCGTTTATTTCGGGCTGAAAAACACGTTTTGAATAGTGTGCTGTTACTGCCCCATAACTTACATGGGGTTGACCAAACTTGCAGAAACATGTTTATTTCTGCTGAAAAACACGTTTTGACCCTTTCTGCACAGTGGGGTTAAGAGCTGAGTGTGTGGGCTCTTCTGAGTTTTGCTGTTACATGGGGATTCAGTTGTCTGAAAAAAAGCGTTTATTTCGGGCTGAAAAACACGTTTTGAAAAGGGTGCTGTTACTGCCCCATGACTTACATGGGGTTGACCAAACTTGCAGAAACATGTTTATTTCTGCTGAAAAACACGTTTTGACCCTTTCTGCACACTGGGGTTAAGATCTGAGTGTGTGGGCTCTTCTGAGTTTTGCTGTTACATGGGGATTCAGTTGTCTGAAAAAACGCGTTTATTTCGGGCTGAAAAACACGTTTTGAAAAGGGTGCTGTTACTGCCCCATAACTTACATGGGGTTGACAAACTTGCAGAAACATGTTTATATCTGCTGAAAAACACGTTTTGACCCTTTCTGCACAGTGGGTTTAAGAGCTGAGTGTGTGGGCTCTTCTGAGACTTGCTGTGACTTGGGGATTCAGTTGTATGAAAAAAAGCGTTTATTTCGGGCTGAAAAACCCGTTTTGTAAAGTGTGCTGTTACTGCCCCATAACTTACATGGGGTTGACCAAACTTGCAGAAACATGTTTATTTCTGCTGAAAAACACGTTTTTACCCTTTCTGCACACTGGGGTTAAGATCTGAGTGTGTGGGCTCTTCTGAGTTTTGCTGTTACATGGGGATTCAGTTGTCTGAAAAAACGCGTTTATTTCGGGCTGAAAAACACGTTTTGAAAAGTGTGCTGTTACTGCCCCATAACTTACATGGGGTTGACCAAACTTGCAGAAACATGTTTATTTCTGCTGAAAAACACGTTTTGACCCTTTCTGCACACTGGGGTTAAGATCTGAGTGTGTGGGCTCTTCTGAGTTTTGCTGTTACATGGGGATTCAGTTGTCTGAAAAAACGCGTTTATTTCGGGCTGAAAAACACGTTTTGAAAAGTGTGCTGTTACTGCCCCATAACTTACATGGGGTTGACCAAACTTGCAGAAACATGTTTATTTCTGCTGAAAAACACGTTTTGACCCTTTATGCACACTGGGGTTAAGAGCTGAGTGTGTGGGCTCTTCTGAGACTTGCTGTTACTTGGGGATTCAGTTGTCTAAAAAAAGCGTTTATTTCAGGCTGAAAAACACGTTTTGAAAAGGGTGCTGTTACTTCCCCATAACTTACATGGGGTTGACCAAACTTGCAGAAACATGTTTATTTCTGCTGAAAAACACGTTTTGACCCTTTCTGCACAGTGGGGTTAAGAGCTGAGTGTGTGGGCTCTTCTGAGACTTGCTGTGACTTGGGTATTCAGTTGTCTGAAAAAAAGCGTTTATTTCCGGCTGAAAAACACGTTTTGAAAAGTGTGCTGTTACTGCCCCATAACTTACATGGGGTTGACCAAACTTGCAGAAACATGTTTATTTCTGCTGAAAAACACGTTTTGACCCTTTATGCACACTGGGGTTAAGAGCTGAGTGTGTGGGCTCTTCTGAGACTTGCTGTTACTTGGGGATTCAGTTGTCTAAAAAAAGCGTTTATTTCAGGCTGAAAAACACGTTTTGAAAAGGGTGCTGTTACTTCCCCATAACTTACATGGGGTTGACCAAACTTGCAGAAACATGTTTATTTCTGCTGAAAAACACGTTTTGACCCTTTCTGCACAGTGGGGTTAAGAGCTGAGTGTGTGGGCTCTTCTGAGACTTGCTGTGACTTGGGTATTCAGTTGTATGAAAAAAAGCGTTTATTTCGGGCTGAAAAACACGTTTTGAAAAGTGTGCTGTTACTGCCCCATAACTTACATGGGGTTGACCAAACTTGCAGAAACATGTTTATTTCTGCTGAAAAACACGTTTTGACCCTTTCTGCACAGTGGGGTTAAGAGCTGAGTGTGTGGGCTCTTCTGAGTTTTGCTGTTACTTGGGGATTCAGTTGTCTGAAAGAAAGCGTTTATTTCGGGCTGAAAAACACGTTTTGAAAAGGGTGCTGTTACTGCCCCATAACTTACATGGGGTTGACCAAACTTGCAGAAACATGTTTATTTCTGCTGAAAAACACGTTTTGACCCTTTCTGCACACTGGGGTTAAGATCTGAGTGTGTGGGCTCTTCTGAGTTTTGCTGTTACATGGGGATTCAGTTGTCTGAAAAAACGCGTTTATTTCGGGCTGTAAAACATGTTTTGAAAAGGGTGCTGTTACTGCCCCATAACTTACATGGGGTTGACCAAACTTGCAGAAACATGTTTATTTCTGCTGAAAAACACGTTTTGACCCTTTCTGCACACTGGGGTTAAGAGCTGAGTGTGCTGGCTCTTCTGAGACTTGCTGTTACTTGGGGATTCAGTTGTCTGAAAAAAAGCGTTTATTTCGGGCTGAAAAACACGTTTTGAAAAGTGTGCTGTTACTGCCCCATAACTTACATGGGGTTGACCAAACTTGCAGAAACATGTTTATTTCTGCTGAAAAACACGTTTTGACCCTTTCTGCACAGTGGGGTTAAGAGCTGAGTGTGTGGGCTCTTCTGAGTTTTGCTGTTACATGGGGATTCAGTTGTCTGAAAAAACGCGTTTATTTCGGGCTGGAAAACACGTTTTGAAAAGGGTGCTGTTACTGCCCCATAACTTACATGGGGTTGACCAAACTTGCAGAAACATGTTTATTTCTGCTGAAAAACACGTTTTAACCCTTTCTGCACAGTGGGGTTAAGAGCTGAGTGTGTGGGCTCTTCTGAGCCTTGCTGTTACCTGGGGATTCAGTTGTCTGAAAAAACGCGTTTATTTCGGGCTGAAAAACACGTTTTGAAAAGGGTGCTGTTACTGCCCCATAACTTACATGGGGTTGACCAAACTTGCAGAAACATGTTTATTTCTGCTGAAAAACACGTTTTGACCCTTTCTGCACACTGGGGTTAAGATCTGAGTGTGTGGGCTCTTCTGAGTTTTGCTGTTACATGGGGATTCAGTTGTCTGAAAAAACGCGTTTATTTCGGGCTGAAAACACGTTTTGAAAAGGGTGCTGTTACTGCCCCATAACTTACATGGGGTTGACCAAACTTGCAGAAACATGTTTATTTCTGCTGAAAAACACGTTTTGACCCTTTCTGCACAGTGGGGTTCAGAGCTGAGTGTGTGGGCTCTTCTGAGACTTGCTGTGACTTGGGGATTCAGTTGTCTGAAAAAACGCGTTTATTTCGGGCTGAAAAACACGTTTTGAAAAGTGTGCTGTTACTGCCCCATAACTTACGTGGGGTTGACCAAACTTGCAGAAACATGTTTATTTCTGCTGAAAAACACGTTTTGACCCTTTATGCACACTGGGGTTAAGAGCTGAGTGTGTGGGCTCTTCTGAGACTTGCTGTTACTTGGGGATTCAGTTGTCTAAAAAAAGCGTTTATTATAGGCTGAAAAACACGTTTTGAAAAGGGTGCTGTTACTTCCCCATAACTTACATGGGGTTGACCAAACTTGCAGAAACATGTTTATTTCTGCTGAAAAACACGTTTTGACCCTTTCTGCACAGTGGGGTTAAGAGCTGAGTGTGTGGGCTCTTCTGAGACTTGCTGTTACTTGGGGATTCAGTTGTCTGAAAAAAAGCGTTTATTTCAGGCTGAAAAACACGTTTTGAAAAGGGTGCTGTTACTGCCCCATAACTTACATGGGGTTGACCAAACTTGCAGAAACATGTTTATTTCTGCTGAAAAACACGTTTTGACCCTTTCTGCACAGTGGGGTTAAGAGCTGAGTGTGTGGGCTCTTCTGAGTTTTGCTGTTACATGGGGATTCAGTTGTCTGAAAAAACGCGTTTATTTCGGGCTGGAAAACACGTTTTGAAAAGGGTGCTGTTACTGCCCCATAACTTACATGGGGTTGACCAAACTTGCAGAAACATGTTTATTTCTGCTGAAAAACACGTTTTGACCCGTTCTGCACAGTGGGGTTAAGAGCTGAGTGTGTGGGCTCTTCTGAGACTTGCTGTGACTTGGGGATTCAGTTGTCTGAAAAAAAGCGTTTATTTCGGGCTGAAAAACACGTTTTGTAAAGTGTGCTGTTACTGCCCCATAACTTACATGGGGTTGACCAAACTTGCAGAAACATGTTTATTTCTGCTGAAAAACACGTTTTGACCCTTTCTGCACACTGGGGTTAAGATCTGAGTGTGTGGGCTCTTCTGAGTTTTGCTGTTACATGGGGATTCAGTTGTCTGAAAAAACGCGTTTATTTCGGGCTGAAAAACACGTTTTGAAAAGTGTGCTGTTACTGCCCCATAACTTACATGTGGTTGACCAAACTTGCAGAAACATGTTTATTTCTGCTGAAAAACACGTTTTGACCCGTTCTGCACAGTGGGGTTAAGAGCTGAGTGTGTGGGCTCTTCTGAGACTTGCTGTGACTTGGGGATTCAGTTGTCTGAAAAAAAGCGTTTATTTCGGGCTGAAAAACACGTTTTGTAAAGTGTGCTGTTACTGCCCCATAACTTACATGGGGTTGACCAAACTTGCAGAAACATGTTTATTTCTGCTGAAAAACACGTTTTGACCCTTTCTGCACACTGGGGTTAAGATCTGAGTGTGTGGGCTCTTCTGAGTTTTGCTGTTACATGGGGATTCAGTTGTCTGAAAAAACGCGTTTATTTCGGGCTGAAAAACACGTTTTGAAAAGTGTGCTGTTACTGCCCCATAACTTACATGTGGTTGACCAAACTTGCAGAAACATGTTTATTTCTGCTGAAAAACACGTTTTGACCCTTTCTGCACACTGGGGTTAAGAGCTGAGTGTGTGGGCTCTTCTGAGTTTTGCTGTTACATGGGGATTCAGTTGTCTGAAAAAACGCGTTTATTTCGGGCTGAAAAACACGTTTTGAAAAGGGTGCTGTTACTGCCCCATAACTTACATGGGGTTGACCAAACTTGCAGAAACATGTTTATTTCTGCTGAAAAACACGTTTTGACCCTTTCTGCACACTGGGGTTAAGATCTGAGTGTGTGGGCTCTTCTGAGTTTTGCTGTTACATGGGGATTCAGTTGTCTGAAAAAACGCGTTTATTTCGGGCAGAAAAACATGTTTTGAAAAGGGTGCTGTTACTGCCCCATAACTTACATGGGGTTGACCAAACTTGCAGAAACATGTTTATTTCTGCTGAAAAACACGTTTTGACCCTTTCTGCACACTGGGGTTAAGAGCTGAGTGTGTGGGCTCTTCTGAGCCTTGCTGTTACTTGGGGATTCAGTTGTCTGAAAAAAAGCGTTTATTTCAGGCTGAAAAACACGTTTTGAAAAGGGTGCTGTTACTGCCCCATAACTTACATGGGGTTGACCAAACTTGCAGAAACATGTTTATTTCTGCTGAAAAACACGTTTTGACCCTTTCTGCACAGTGGGGTTAAGAGCTGAGTGTGTGGGCTCTTCTGAGTTTTGCTGTTACTTGGGGATTCAGTTGTCTGAAAAAAAGCGTTTATTTCGGGCTGAAAAACACGTTTTGAAAAGGGTGCTGTTACTGCCCCATAACTTACATGGGGTTGACCAAACTTGCAGAAACATGTTTATTTCTGCTGAAAAACACGTTTTGACCCTTTCTGCACAGTGGGGTTAAGAGCTGAGTGTGTGGGCTCTTCTGAGACTTGCTGTGACTTGGGTATTCAGTTGTCTGAAAAAAAGCGTTTATTTCGGGCTGAAAAACACGTTTTGAATAGTGTGCTGTTACTGCCCCATAACTTACATGGGGTTGACCAAACTTGCAGAAACATGTTTATTTCTGCTGAAAAACACGTTTTGACCCTTTCTGCACAGTGGGGTTAAGAGCTGAGTGTGTGGGCTCTTCTGAGTTTTGCTGTTACATGGGGATTCAGTTGTCTGAAAAAAAGCGTTTATTTCGGGCTGAAAAACACGTTTTGAAAAGGGTGCTGTTACTGCCCCATGACTTACATGGGGTTGACCAAACTTGCAGAAACATGTTTATTTCTGCTGAAAAACACGTTTTGACCCTTTCTGCACACTGGGGTTAAGATCTGAGTGTGTGGGCTCTTCTGAGTTTTGCTGTTACATGGGGATTCAGTTGTCTGAAAAAACGCGTTTATTTCGGGCTGAAAAACACGTTTTGAAAAGGGTGCTGTTACTGCCCCATAACTTACATGGGGTTGACCAAACTTGCAGAAACATGTTTATTTCTGCTGAAAAACACGTTTTGACCCTTTCTGCACAGTGGGGTTAAGAGCTGAGTGTGTGGGCTCTTCTGAGACTTGCTGTGACTTGGGGATTCAGTTGTCTGAAAAAACGCGTTTATTTCGGGCTGAAAAACACGTTTTGTAAAGTGTGCTGTTACTGCCCCATAACTTACATGGGGTTGACCAAACTTGCAGAAACATGTTTATTTCTGCTGAAAAACACGTTTTGACCCTTTCTGCACACTGGGGTTAAGATCTGAGTGTGTGGGCTCTTCTGAGTTTTGCTGTTACATGGGGATTCAGTTGTCTGAAAAAACACGTTTATTTCGGGCTGAAAAACACATTTTGAAAAGTGTGCTGTTACTGCCCCATAACTTACATGGGGTTGACCAAACTTGCAGAAACATGTTTATTTCTGCTGAAAAACACGTTTTGACCCTTTCTGCACAGTGGGTTTAAGAGCTGAGTGTGTGGGCTCTTCTGAGACTTGCTGTGACTTGGGGATTCAGCTGTATGAAAAAAAGCGTTTATTTCGGGCTGAAAAACCCGTTTTGTAAAGTGTGCTGTTACTGCCCCATAACTTACATGGGGTTGACCAAACTTGCAGAAACATGTTTATTTCTGCTGAAAAACACGTTTTTACCCTTTCTGCACACTGGGGTTAAGATCTGAGTGTGTGGGCTCTTCTGAGTTTTGCTGTTACATGGGGATTCAGTTGTCTGAAAAAACGCGTTTATTTCGGGCTGAAAAACACGTTTTGAAAAGTGTGCTGTTAATGCCCCATAACTTACATGGGGTTGACCAAACTTGCAGAAACATGTTTATTTCTGCTGAAAAACACGTTTTGACCCTTTCTGCACACTGGGGTTAAGATCTGAGTGTGTGGGCTCTTCTGAGTTTTGCTGTTACATGGGGATTCAGTTGTCTGAAAAAACACGTTTATTTCGGGCTGAAAAACACGTTTTGAAAAGTGTGCTGTTACTGCCCCATAACTTACATGGGGTTGACCAAACTTGCAGAAACATGTTTATTTCTGCTGAAAAACACGTTTTGACCCTTTATGCACACTGGGGTTAAGAGCTGAGTGTGTGGGCTCCTCTGCGACTTGCTGTTACTTGGGGATTCAGTTGTCTAAAAAAAGCGTTTATTTCAGGCTGAAAAACACGTTTTGAAAAGGGTGCTGTTACTTCCCCATAACTTACATGGGGTTGACCAAACTTGCAGAAACATGTTTATTTCTGCTGAAAAACACGTTTTGACCCTTTCTGCACAGTGGGGTTAAGAGCTGAGTGTGTGGGCTCTTCTGAGACTTGCTGTGACTTGGGTATTCAGTTGTATGAAAAAAAGCGTTTATTTCGGGCTGAAAAACACGTTTTGAAAAGTGTGCTGTTACTGCCCCATAACTTACATGGGGTTGACCAAACTTGCAGAAACATGTTTATTTCTGCTGAAAAACACGTTTTGACCCTTTCTGCACAGTGGGGTTAAGAGCTGAGTGTGTGGGCTCTTCTGAGTTTTGCTGTTACTTGGGGATTCAGTTGTCTGAAAGAAAGCGTTTATTTCGGGCTGAAAAACACGTTTTGAAAAGGGTGCTGTTACTGCCCCATAACTTACATGGGGTTGACCAAACTTGCAGAAACATGTTTATTTCTGCTGAAAAACACGTTTTGACCCTTTCTGCACACTGGGGTTAAGATCTGAGTGTGTGGGCTCTTCTGAGTTTTGCTGTTACATGGGGATTCAGTTGTCTGAAAAAACGCGTTTATTTCGGGCTGTAAAACACGTTTTGAAAAGGGTGCTGTTACTGCCCCATAACTTACATGGGGTTGACCAAACTTGCAGAAACATGTTTATTTCTGCTGAAAAACACGTTTTGACCCTTTCTGCACACTGGGGTTAAGAGCTGAGTGTGCTGGCTCTTCTGAGACTTGCTGTTACTTGGGGATTCAGTTGTCTGAAAAAAAGCGTTTATTTCGGGCTGAAAAACACGTTTTGAAAAGTGTGCTGTTACTGCCCCATAACTTACATGGGGTTGACCAAACTTGCAGAAACATGTTTATTTCTGCTGAAAAACACGTTTTGACCCTTTCTGCACAGTGGGGTTAAGAGCTGAGTGTGTGGGCTCTTCTGAGTTTTGCTGTTACATGGGGATTCAGTTGTCTGAAAAAACGCGTTTATTTCGGGCTGGAAAACACGTTTTGAAAAGGGTGCTGTTACTGCCCCATAACTTACATGGGGTTGACCAAACTTGCAGAAACATGTTTATTTCTGCTGAAAAACACGTTTTAACCCTTTCTGCACAGTGGGGTTAAGAGCTGAGTGTGTGGGCTCTTCTGAGCCTTGCTGTTACCTGGGGATTCAGTTGTCTGAAAAAAAGCGTTTATTTCGGGCTGAAAAACACTTTTTGAAAAGGGTGCTGTTACTGCCCCATAACTTACATGGGGTTGACCAAACTTGCAGAAACATGTTTATTTCTGCTGAAAAACACGTTTTGACCCTTTCTGCACAGTGGGGTTAAGAGCTGAGTGTGTGGGCTCTTCTGAGACTTGCTGTGACTTGGGTATTCAGTTGTCTGAAAAAAAGCGTTTATTTCGGGCTGAAAAACACGTTTTGAATAGTGTGCTGTTACTGCCCCATAACTTACATGGGGTTGACCAAACTTGCAGAAACATGTTTATTTCTGCTGAAAAACACGTTTTGACCCTTTCTGCACAGTGGGGTTAAGAGCTGAGTGTGTGGGCTCTTCTGAGTTTTGCTGTTACATGGGGATTCAGTTGTCTGAAAAAAAGCGTTTATTTCGGGCTGAAAAACACGTTTTGAATAGGGTGCTGTTACTGCCCCATGACTTACATGGGGTTGACCAAACTTGCAGAAACATGTTTATTTCTGCTGAAAAACACGTTTTGACCCTTTCTGCACACTGGGGTTAAGATCTGAGTGTGTGGGCTCTTCTGAGTTTTGCTGTTACATGGGGATTCAGTTGTCTGAAAAAACGCGTTTATTTCGGGCTGAAAAACACGTTTTGAAAAGGGTGCTGTTACTGCCCCATAACTTACATGGGGTTGACCAAACTTGCAGAAACATGTTTATTTCTGCTGAAAAACACGTTTTGACCCTTTCTGCACAGTGGGTTTAAGAGCTGAGTGTGTGGGCTCTTCTGAGACTTGCTGTGACTTGGGGATTCAGTTGTATGAAAAAAAGCGTTTATTTCGGGCTGAAAAACCCGTTTTGTAAAGTGTGCTGTTACTGCCCCATAACTTACATGGGGTTGACCAAACTTGCAGAAACATGTTTATTTCTGCTGAAAAACACGTTTTTACCCTTTCTGCACACTGGGGTTAAGATCTGAGTGTGTGGGCTCTTCTGAGTTTTGCTGTTACATGGGGATTCAGTTGTCTGAAAAAACGCGTTTATTTCGGGCTGAAAAACACGTTTTGAAAAGTGTGCTGTTACTGCCCCATAACTTACATGGGGTTGACCAAACTTGCAGAAACGTTTATTTCTGCTGAAAAACACGTTTTGACCCTTTCTGCACACTGGGGTTAAGATCTGAGTGTGTGGGCTCTTCTGAGTTTTGCTGTTACATGGGGATTCAGTTGTCTGAAAAAACGCGTTTATTTCGGGCTGAAAAACACGTTTTGAAAAGTGTGCTGTTACTGCCCCATAACTTACATGGGGTTGACCAAACTTGCAGAAACATGTTTATTTCTGCTGAAAAACACGTTTTGACCCTTTATGCACACTGGGGTTAAGAGCTGAGTGTGTGGGCTCTTCTGAGACTTGCTGTTACTTGGGGATTCAGTTGTCTAAAAAAAGCGTTTATTTCAGGCTGAAAAACACGTTTTGAAAAGGGTGCTGTTACTTCCCCATAACTTACATGGGGTTGACCAAACTTGCAGAAACATGTTTATTTCTGCTGAAAAACACGTTTTGACCCTTTCTGCACAGTGGGGTTAAGAGCTGAGTGTGTGGGCTCTTCTGAGACTTGCTGTGACTTGGGTATTCAGTTGTCTGAAAAAAAGCGTTTATTTCCGGCTGAAAAACACGTTTTGAAAAGTGTGCTGTTACTGCCCCATAACTTACATGGGGTTGACCAAACTTGCAGAAACATGTTTATTTCTGCTGAAAAACACGTTTTGACCCTTTCTGCACACTGGGGTTAAGATCTGAGTGTGTGGGCTCTTCTGAGTTTTGCTGTTACATGGGGATTCAGTTGTCTGAAAAAACGCGTTTATTTCGGGCTGAAAAACACGTTTTGAAAAGGGTGCTGTTACTGCCCCATAACTTACATGGGGTTGACCAAACTTGCAGAAACATGTTTATTTCTGCTGAAAAACACGTTTTGACCCTTTATGCACACTGGGGTTAAGAGCTGAGTGTGTGGGCTCTTCTGAGACTTGCTGTTACTTGGGGATTCAGTTGTCTAAAAAAAGCGTTTATTTCAGGCTGAAAAACACGTTTTGAAAAGGGTGCTGTTACTTCCCCATAACTTACATGGGGTTGACCAAACTTGCAGAAACATGTTTATTTCTGCTGAAAAACACGTTTTGACCCTTTCTGCACAGTGGGGTTAAGAGCTGAGTGTGTGGGCTCTTCTGAGACTTGCTGTGACTTGGGTATTCAGTTGTATGAAAAAAAGCGTTTATTTCGGGCTGAAAAACACGTTTTGAAAAGTGTGCTGTTACTGCCCCATAACTTACATGGGGTTGACCAAACTTGCAGAAACATGTTTATTTCTGCTGAAAAACACGTTTTGACCCTTTCTGCACAGTGGGGTTAAGAGCTGAGTGTGTGGGCTCTTCTGAGTTTTGCTGTTACTTGGGGATTCAGTTGTCTGAAAGAAAGCGTTTATTTCGGGCTGAAAAACACGTTTTGTAAAGTGTGCTGTTACTGCCCCATAACTTACATGGGGTTGACCAAACTTGCAGAAACATGTTTATTTCTGCTGAAAAACACGTTTTGACCCTTTCTGCACACTGGGGTTAAGATCTGAGTGTGTGGGCTCTTCTGAGTTTTGCTGTTACATGGGGATTCAGTTGTCTGAAAAAACGCGTTTATTTCGGGCTGAAAAACACGTTTTGAAAAGTGTGCTGTTACTGCCCCATAACTTACATGTGGTTGACCAAACTTGCAGAAACATGTTTATTTCTGCTGAAAAACACGTTTTGACCCTTTCTGCACACTGGGGTTAAGAGCTGAGTGTGTGGGCTCTTCTGAGTTTTGCTGTTACATGGGGATTCAGTTGTCTGAAAAAACGCGTTTATTTCGGGCTGAAAAACACGTTTTGAAAAGGGTGCTGTTACTGCCCCATAACTTACATGGGGTTGACCAAACTTGCAGAAACATGTTTATTTCTGCTGAAAAACACGTTTTGACCCTTTCTGCACACTGGGGTTAAGATCTGAGTGTGTGGGCTCTTCTGAGTTTTGCTGTTACATGGGGATTCAGTTGTCTGAAAAAACGCGTTTATTTCGGGCAGAAAAACATGTTTTGAAAAGGGTGCTGTTACTGCCCCATAACTTACATGGGGTTGACCAAACTTGCAGAAACATGTTTATTTCTGCTGAAAAACACGTTTTGACCCTTTCTGCACACTGGGGTTAAGAGCTGAGTGTGTGGGCTCTTCTGAGCCTTGCTGTTACTTGGGGATTCAGTTGTCTGAAAAAAAGCGTTTATTTCAGGCTGAAAAACACGTTTTGAAAAGGGTGCTGTTACTGCCCCATAACTTACATGGGGTTGACCAAACTTGCAGAAACATGTTTATTTCTGCTGAAAAACACGTTTTGACCCTTTCTGCACAGTGGGGTTAAGAGCTGAGTGTGTGGGCTCTTCTGAGTTTTGCTGTTACTTGGGGATTCAGTTGTCTGAAAAAAAGCGTTTATTTCGGGCTGAAAAACACGTTTTGAAAAGGGTGCTGTTACTGCCCCATAACTTACATGGGGTTGACCAAACTTGCAGAAACATGTTTATTTCTGCTGAAAAACACGTTTTGACCCTTTCTGCACAGTGGGGTTAAGAGCTGAGTGTGTGGGCTCTTCTGAGACTTGCTGTGACTTGGGTATTCAGTTGTCTGAAAAAAAGCGTTTATTTCGGGCTGAAAAACACGTTTTGAATAGTGTGCTGTTACTGCCCCATAACTTACATGGGGTTGACCAAACTTGCAGAAACATGTTTATTTCTGCTGAAAAACACGTTTTGACCCTTTCTGCACAGTGGGGTTAAGAGCTGAGTGTGTGGGCTCTTCTGAGTTTTGCTGTTACATGGGGATTCAGTTGTCTGAAAAAAAGCGTTTATTTCGGGCTGAAAAACACGTTTTGAAAAGGGTGCTGTTACTGCCCCATGACTTACATGGGGTTGACCAAACTTGCAGAAACATGTTTATTTCTGCTGAAAAACACGTTTTGACCCTTTCTGCACACTGGGGTTAAGATCTGAGTGTGTGGGCTCTTCTGAGTTTTGCTGTTACATGGGGATTCAGTTGTCTGAAAAAACGCGTTTATTTCGGGCTGAAAAACACGTTTTGAAAAGGGTGCTGTTACTGCCCCATAACTTACATGGGGTTGACCAAACTTGCAGAAACATGTTTATTTCTGCTGAAAAACACGTTTTGACCCTTTCTGCACAGTGGGGTTAAGAGCTGAGTGTGTGGGCTCTTCTGAGACTTGCTGTGACTTGGGGATTCAGTTGTCTGAAAAAACGCGTTTATTTCGGGCTGAAAAACACGTTTTGTAAAGTGTGCTGTTACTGCCCCATAACTTACATGGGGTTGACCAAACTTGCAGAAACATGTTTATTTCTGCTGAAAAACACGTTTTGACCCTTTCTGCACACTGGGGTTAAGATCTGAGTGTGTGGGCTCTTCTGAGTTTTGCTGTTACATGGGGATTCAGTTGTCTGAAAAAACACGTTTATTTCGGGCTGAAAAACACATTTTGAAAAGTGTGCTGTTACTGCCCCATAACTTACATGGGGTTGACCAAACTTGCAGAAACATGTTTATTTCTGCTGAAAAACACGTTTTGACCCTTTCTGCACAGTGGGTTTAAGAGCTGAGTGTGTGGGCTCTTCTGAGACTTGCTGTGACTTGGGGATTCAGCTGTATGAAAAAAAGCGTTTATTTCGGGCTGAAAAACCCGTTTTGTAAAGTGTGCTGTTACTGCCCCATAACTTACATGGGGTTGACCAAACTTGCAGAAACATGTTTATTTCTGCTGAAAAACACGTTTTTACCCTTTCTGCACACTGGGGTTAAGATCTGAGTGTGTGGGCTCTTCTGAGTTTTGCTGTTACATGGGGATTCAGTTGTCTGAAAAAACGCGTTTATTTCGGGCTGAAAAACACGTTTTGAAAAGTGTGCTGTTAATGCCCCATAACTTACATGGGGTTGACCAAACTTGCAGAAACATGTTTATTTCTGCTGAAAAACACGTTTTGACCCTTTCTGCACACTGGGGTTAAGATCTGAGTGTGTGGGCTCTTCTGAGTTTTGCTGTTACATGGGGATTCAGTTGTCTGAAAAAACACGTTTATTTCGGGCTGAAAAACACGTTTTGAAAAGTGTGCTGTTACTGCCCCATAACTTACATGGGGTTGACCAAACTTGCAGAAACATGTTTATTTCTGCTGAAAAACACGTTTTGACCCTTTATGCACACTGGGGTTAAGAGCTGAGTGTGTGGGCTCCTCTGCGACTTGCTGTTACTTGGGGATTCAGTTGTCTAAAAAAAGCGTTTATTTCAGGCTGAAAAACACGTTTTGAAAAGGGTGCTGTTACTTCCCCATAACTTACATGGGGTTGACCAAACTTGCAGAAACATGTTTATTTCTGCTGAAAAACACGTTTTGACCCTTTCTGCACAGTGGGGTTAAGAGCTGAGTGTGTGGGCTCTTCTGAGACTTGCTGTGACTTGGGTATTCAGTTGTATGAAAAAAAGCGTTTATTTCGGGCTGAAAAACACGTTTTGAAAAGTGTGCTGTTACTGCCCCATAACTTACATGGGGTTGACCAAACTTGCAGAAACATGTTTATTTCTGCTGAAAAACACGTTTTGACCCTTTCTGCACAGTGGGGTTAAGAGCTGAGTGTGTGGGCTCTTCTGAGTTTTGCTGTTACTTGGGGATTCAGTTGTCTGAAAGAAAGCGTTTATTTCGGGCTGAAAAACACGTTTTGAAAAGGGTGCTGTTACTGCCCCATAACTTACATGGGGTTGACCAAACTTGCAGAAACATGTTTATTTCTGCTGAAAAACACGTTTTGACCCTTTCTGCACACTGGGGTTAAGATCTGAGTGTGTGGGCTCTTCTGAGTTTTGCTGTTACATGGGGATTCAGTTGTCTGAAAAAACGCGTTTATTTCGGGCTGTAAAACACGTTTTGAAAAGGGTGCTGTTACTGCCCCATAACTTACATGGGGTTGACCAAACTTGCAGAAACATGTTTATTTCTGCTGAAAAACACGTTTTGACCCTTTCTGCACACTGGGGTTAAGAGCTGAGTGTGCTGGCTCTTCTGAGACTTGCTGTTACTTGGGGATTCAGTTGTCTGAAAAAAAGCGTTTATTTCGGGCTGAAAAACACGTTTTGAAAAGTGTGCTGTTACTGCCCCATAACTTACATGGGGTTGACCAAACTTGCAGAAACATGTTTATTTCTGCTGAAAAACACGTTTTGACCCTTTCTGCACAGTGGGGTTAAGAGCTGAGTGTGTGGGCTCTTCTGAGTTTTGCTGTTACATGGGGATTCAGTTGTCTGAAAAAACGCGTTTATTTCGGGCTGGAAAACACGTTTTGAAAAGGGTGCTGTTACTGCCCCATAACTTACATGGGGTTGACCAAACTTGCAGAAACATGTTTATTTCTGCTGAAAAACACGTTTTAACCCTTTCTGCACAGTGGGGTTAAGAGCTGAGTGTGTGGGCTCTTCTGAGCCTTGCTGTTACCTGGGGATTCAGTTGTCTGAAAAAAAGCGTTTATTTCGGGCTGAAAAACACTTTTTGAAAAGGGTGCTGTTACTGCCCCATAACTTACATGGGGTTGACCAAACTTGCAGAAACATGTTTATTTCTGCTGAAAAACACGTTTTGACCCTTTCTGCACAGTGGGGTTAAGAGCTGAGTGTGTGGGCTCTTCTGAGACTTGCTGTGACTTGGGTATTCAGTTGTCTGAAAAAAAGCGTTTATTTCGGGCTGAAAAACACGTTTTGAATAGTGTGCTGTTACTGCCCCATAACTTACATGGGGTTGACCAAACTTGCAGAAACATGTTTATTTCTGCTGAAAAACACGTTTTGACCCTTTCTGCACAGTGGGGTTAAGAGCTGAGTGTGTGGGCTCTTCTGAGTTTTGCTGTTACATGGGGATTCAGTTGTCTGAAAAAAAGCGTTTATTTCGGGCTGAAAAACACGTTTTGAATAGGGTGCTGTTACTGCCCCATGACTTACATGGGGTTGACCAAACTTGCAGAAACATGTTTATTTCTGCTGAAAAACACGTTTTGACCCTTTCTGCACACTGGGGTTAAGATCTGAGTGTGTGGGCTCTTCTGAGTTTTGCTGTTACATGGGGATTCAGTTGTCTGAAAAAACGCGTTTATTTCGGGCTGAAAAACACGTTTTGAAAAGGGTGCTGTTACTGCCCCATAACTTACATGGGGTTGACCAAACTTGCAGAAACATGTTTATTTCTGCTGAAAAACACGTTTTGACCCTTTCTGCACAGTGGGTTTAAGAGCTGAGTGTGTGGGCTCTTCTGAGACTTGCTGTGACTTGGGGATTCAGTTGTATGAAAAAAAGCGTTTATTTCGGGCTGAAAAACCCGTTTTGTAAAGTGTGCTGTTACTGCCCCATAACTTACATGGGGTTGACCAAACTTGCAGAAACATGTTTATTTCTGCTGAAAAACACGTTTTTACCCTTTCTGCACACTGGGGTTAAGATCTGAGTGTGTGGGCTCTTCTGAGTTTTGCTGTTACATGGGGATTCAGTTGTCTGAAAAAACGCGTTTATTTCGGGCTGAAAAACACGTTTTGAAAAGTGTGCTGTTACTGCCCCATAACTTACATGGGGTTGACCAAACTTGCAGAAACGTTTATTTCTGCTGAAAAACACGTTTTGACCCTTTCTGCACACTGGGGTTAAGATCTGAGTGTGTGGGCTCTTCTGAGTTTTGCTGTTACATGGGGATTCAGTTGTCTGAAAAAACGCGTTTATTTCGGGCTGAAAAACACGTTTTGAAAAGTGTGCTGTTACTGCCCCATAACTTACATGGGGTTGACCAAACTTGCAGAAACATGTTTATTTCTGCTGAAAAACACGTTTTGACCCTTTATGCACACTGGGGTTAAGAGCTGAGTGTGTGGGCTCTTCTGAGACTTGCTGTTACTTGGGGATTCAGTTGTCTAAAAAAAGCGTTTATTTCAGGCTGAAAAACACGTTTTGAAAAGGGTGCTGTTACTTCCCCATAACTTACATGGGGTTGACCAAACTTGCAGAAACATGTTTATTTCTGCTGAAAAACACGTTTTGACCCTTTCTGCACAGTGGGGTTAAGAGCTGAGTGTGTGGGCTCTTCTGAGACTTGCTGTGACTTGGGTATTCAGTTGTCTGAAAAAAAGCGTTTATTTCCGGCTGAAAAACACGTTTTGAAAAGTGTGCTGTTACTGCCCCATAACTTACATGGGGTTGACCAAACTTGCAGAAACATGTTTATTTCTGCTGAAAAACACGTTTTGACCCTTTCTGCACACTGGGGTTAAGATCTGAGTGTGTGGGCTCTTCTGAGTTTTGCTGTTACATGGGGATTCAGTTGTCTGAAAAAACGCGTTTATTTCGGGCTGAAAAACACGTTTTGAAAAGGGTGCTGTTACTGCCCCATAACTTACATGGGGTTGACCAAACTTGCAGAAACATGTTTATTTCTGCTGAAAAACACGTTTTGACCCTTTATGCACACTGGGGTTAAGAGCTGAGTGTGTGGGCTCTTCTGAGACTTGCTGTTACTTGGGGATTCAGTTGTCTAAAAAAAGCGTTTATTTCAGGCTGAAAAACACGTTTTGAAAAGGGTGCTGTTACTTCCCCATAACTTACATGGGGTTGACCAAACTTGCAGAAACATGTTTATTTCTGCTGAAAAACACGTTTTGACCCTTTCTGCACAGTGGGGTTAAGAGCTGAGTGTGTGGGCTCTTCTGAGACTTGCTGTGACTTGGGTATTCAGTTGTATGAAAAAAAGCGTTTATTTCGGGCTGAAAAACACGTTTTGAAAAGTGTGCTGTTACTGCCCCATAACTTACATGGGGTTGACCAAACTTGCAGAAACATGTTTATTTCTGCTGAAAAACACGTTTTGACCCTTTCTGCACAGTGGGGTTAAGAGCTGAGTGTGTGGGCTCTTCTGAGTTTTGCTGTTACTTGGGGATTCAGTTGTCTGAAAGAAAGCGTTTATTTCGGGCTGAAAAACACGTTTTGAAAAGGGTGCTGTTACTGCCCCATAACTTACATGGGGTTGACCAAACTTGCAGAAACATGTTTATTTCTGCTGAAAAACACGTTTTGACCCTTTCTGCACACTGGGGTTAAGATCTGAGTGTGTGGGCTCTTCTGAGTTTTGCTGTTACATGGGGATTCAGTTGTCTGAAAAAACGCGTTTATTTCGGGCTGTAAAACATGTTTTGAAAAGGGTGCTGTTACTGCCCCATAACTTACATGGGGTTGACCAAACTTGCAGAAACATGTTTATTTCTGCTGAAAAACACGTTTTGACCCTTTCTGCACACTGGGGTTAAGAGCTGAGTGTGCTGGCTCTTCTGAGACTTGCTGTTACTTGGGGATTCAGTTGTCTGAAAAAAAGCGTTTATTTCGGGCTGAAAAACACGTTTTGAAAAGTGTGCTGTTACTGCCCCATAACTTACATGGGGTTGACCAAACTTGCAGAAACATGTTTATTTCTGCTGAAAAACACGTTTTGACCCTTTCTGCACACTGGGGTTAAGAGCTGAGTGTGTGGGCTCTTCTGAGTTTTGCTGTTACATGGGGATTCAGTTGTCTGAAAAAACGCGTTTATTTCGGGCTGGAAAACACGTTTTGAAAAGGGTGCTGTTACTGCCCCATAACTTACATGGGGTTGACCAAACTTGCAGAAACATGTTTATTTCTGCTGAAAAACACGTTTTAACCCTTTCTGCACAGTGGGGTTAAGAGCTGAGTGTGTGGGCTCTTCTGAGCCTTGCTGTTACCTGGGGATTCAGTTGTCTGAAAAAACGCGTTTATTTCGGGCTGAAAAACACGTTTTGAAAAGGGTGCTGTTACTGCCCCATAACTTACATGGGGTTGACCAAACTTGCAGAAACATGTTTATTTCTGCTGAAAAACACGTTTTGACCCTTTCTGCACAGTGGGGTTAAGAGCTGAGTGTGTGGGCTCTTCTGAGTTTTGCTGTTACTTGGGGATTCAGTTGTCTGAAAGAAAGCGTTTATTTCGGGCTGAAAAACACGTTTTGAAAAGGGTGCTGTTACTGCCCCATAACTTACATGGGGTTGACCAAACTTGCAGAAACATGTTTATTTCTGCTGAAAAGCACGTTTTGACCCTTTCTGCACACTGGGGTTAAGATCTGAGTGTGTGGGCTCTTCTGAGTTTTGCTGTTACATGGGGATTCAGTTGTCTGAAAAAACGCGTTTATTTCGGGCTGTAAAACATGTTTTGAAAAGGGTGCTGTTACTGCCCCATAACTTACATGGGGTTGACCAAACTTGCAGAAACATGTTTATTTCTGCTGAAAAACACGTTTTGACCCTTTCTGCACACTGGGGTTAAGAGCTGAGTGTGCTGGCTCTTCTGAGACTTGCTGTTACTTGGGGATTCAGTTGTCTGAAAAAAAGCGTTTATTTCGGGCTGAAAAACACGTTTTGAAAAGTGTGCTGTTACTGCCCCATAACTTACATGGGGTTGACCAAACTTGCAGAAACATGTTTATTTCTGCTGAAAAACACGTTTTGACCCTTTCTGCACAGTGGGGTTAAGAGCTGAGTGTGTGGGCTCTTCTGAGTTTTGCTGTTACATGGGGATTCAGTTGTCTGAAAAAACGCGTTTATTTCGGGCTGGAAAACACGTTTTGAAAAGGGTGCTGTTACTGCCCCATAACTTACATGGGGTTGACCAAACTTGCAGAAACATGTTTATTTCTGCTGAAAAACACGTTTTAACCCTTTCTGCACAGTGGGGTTAAGAGCTGAGTGTGTGGGCTCTTCTGAGCCTTGCTGTTACCTGGGGATTCAGTTGTCTGAAAAAACGCGTTTATTTCGGGCTGAAAAACACGTTTTGAAAAGGGTGCTGTTACTGCCCCATAACTTACATGGGGTTGACCAAACTTGCAGAAACATGTTTATTTCTGCTGAAAAACACGTTTTGACCCGTTCTGCACAGTGGGGTTAAGAGCTGAGTGTGTGGGCTCTTCTGAGACTTGCTGTGACTTGGGGATTCAGTTGTCTGAAAAAAAGCGTTTATTTCGGGCTGAAAAACACGTTTTGTAAAGTGTGCTGTTACTGCCCCATAACTTACATGGGGTTGACCAAACTTGCAGAAACATGTTTATTTCTGCTGAAAAACACGTTTTGACCCTTTCTGCACACTGGGGTTAAGATCTGAGTGTGTGGGCTCTTCTGAGTTTTGCTGTTACATGGGGATTCAGTTGTCTGAAAAAACGCGTTTATTTCGGGCTGAAAAACACGTTTTGAAAAGTGTGCTGTTACTGCCCCATAACTTACATGTGGTTGACCAAACTTGCAGAAACATGTTTATTTCTGCTGAAAAACACGTTTTGACCCTTTCTGCACACTGGGGTTAAGAGCTGAGTGTGTGGGCTCTTCTGAGTTTTGCTGTTACATGGGGATTCAGTTGTCTGAAAAAACGCGTTTATTTCGGGCTGAAAAACACGTTTTGAAAAGGGTGCTGTTACTGCCCCATAACTTACATGGGGTTGACCAAACTTGCAGAAACATGTTTATTTCTGCTGAAAAACACGTTTTGACCCTTTCTGCACACTGGGGTTAAGATCTGAGTGTGTGGGCTCTTCTGAGTTTTGCTGTTACATGGGGATTCAGTTGTCTGAAAAAACGCGTTTATTTCGGGCAGAAAAACATGTTTTGAAAAGGGTGCTGTTACTGCCCCATAACTTACATGGGGTTGACCAAACTTGCAGAAACATGTTTATTTCTGCTGAAAAACACGTTTTGACCCTTTCTGCACAGTGGGGTTAAGAGCTGAGTGTGTGGGCTCTTCTGAGACTTGCTGTGACTTGGGTATTCAGTTGTCTGAAAAAAAGCGTTTATTTCGGGCTGAAAAACACGTTTTGAATAGTGTGCTGTTACTGCCCCATAACTTACATGGGGTTGACCAAACTTGCAGAAACATGTTTATTTCTGCTGAAAAACACGTTTTTACCCTTTCTGCACACTGGGGTTAAGATCTGAGTGTGTGGGCTCTTCTGAGTTTTGCTGTTACATGGGGATTCAGTTGTCTGAAAAAACGCGTTTATTTCGGGCTGAAAAACACGTTTTGAAAAGTGTGCTGTTACTGCCCCATAACTTACATGGGGTTGACCAAACTTGCAGAAACATGTTTATTTCTGCTGAAAAACACGTTTTGACCCTTTCTGCACACTGGGGTTAAGATCTGAGTGTGTGGGCTCTTCTGAGTTTTGCTGTTACATGGGGATTCAGTTGTCTGAAAAAACGCGTTTATTTCGGGCTGAAAAACACGTTTTGAAAAGTGTGCTGTTACTGCCCCATAACTTACATGGGGTTGACCAAACTTGCAGAAACATGTTTATTTCTGCTGAAAAACACGTTTTGACCCTTTATGCACACTGGGGTTAAGAGCTGAGTGTGTGGGCTCTTCTGAGACTTGCTGTTACTTGGGGATTCAGTTGTCTAAAAAAAGCGTTTATTTCAGGCTGAAAAACACGTTTTGAAAAGGGTGCTGTTACTTCCCCATAACTTACATGGGGTTGACCAAACTTGCAGAAACATGTTTATTTCTGCTGAAAAACACGTTTTGACCCTTTCTGCACAGTGGGGTTAAGAGCTGAGTGTGTGGGCTCTTCTGAGACTTGCTGTGACTTGGGTATTCAGTTGTCTGAAAAAAAGCGTTTATTTCCGGCTGAAAAACACGTTTTGAAAAGTGTGCTGTTACTGCCCCATAACTTACATGGGGTTGACCAAACTTGCAGAAACATGTTTATTTCTGCTGAAAAACACGTTTTGACCCTTTCTGCACACTGGGGTTAAGATCTGAGTGTGTGGGCTCTTCTGAGTTTTGCTGTTACATGGGGATTCAGTTGTCTGAAAAAACGCGTTTATTTCGGGCTGAAAAACACGTTTTGAAAAGGGTGCTGTTACTGCCCCATAACTTACATGGGGTTGACCAAACTTGCAGAAACATGTTTATTTCTGCTGAAAAACACGTTTTGACCCTTTATGCACACTGGGGTTAAGAGCTGAGTGTGTGGGCTCTTCTGAGACTTGCTGTTACTTGGGGATTCAGTTGTCTAAAAAAAGCGTTTATTTCAGGCTGAAAAACACGTTTTGAAAAGGGTGCTGTTACTTCCCCATAACTTACATGGGGTTGACCAAACTTGCAGAAACATGTTTATTTCTGCTGAAAAACACGTTTTGACCCTTTCTGCACAGTGGGGTTAAGAGCTGAGTGTGTGGGCTCTTCTGAGACTTGCTGTGACTTGGGTATTCAGTTGTATGAAAAAAAGCGTTTATTTCGGGCTGAAAAACACGTTTTGAAAAGTGTGCTGTTACTGCCCCATAACTTACATGGGGTTGACCAAACTTGCAGAAACATGTTTATTTCTGCTGAAAAACACGTTTTGACCCTTTCTGCACAGTGGGGTTAAGAGCTGAGTGTGTGGGCTCTTCTGAGTTTTGCTGTTACTTGGGGATTCAGTTGTCTGAAAGAAAGCGTTTATTTCGGGCTGAAAAACACGTTTTGAAAAGGGTGCTGTTACTGCCCCATAACTTACATGGGGTTGACCAAACTTGCAGAAACATGTTTATTTCTGCTGAAAAACACGTTTTGACCCTTTCTGCACAGTGGGGTTAAGAGCTGAGTGTGTGGGCTCTTCTGAGTTTTGCTGTTACATGGGGATTCAGTTGTCTGAAAAAACGCGTTTATTTCGGGCTGGAAAACACGTTTTGAAAAGGGTGCTGTTACTGCCCCATAACTTACATGGGGTTGACCAAACTTGCAGAAACATGTTTATTTCTGCTGAAAAACACGTTTTAACCCTTTCTGCACAGTGGGGTTAAGAGCTGAGTGTGTGGGCTCTTCTGAGCCTTGCTGTTACCTGGGGATTCAGTTGTCTGAAAAAACGCGTTTATTTCGGGCTGAAAAACACGTTTTGAAAAGGGTGCTGTTACTGCCCCATAACTTACATGGGGTTGACCAAACTTGCTGCAGAAACATGTTTATTTCTGCTGAAAAACACGTTTTGACCCTTTCTGCACACTGGGGTTAAGATCTGAGTGTGTGGGCTCTTCTGAGTTTTGCTGTTACATGGGGATTCAGTTGTCTGAAAAAACGCGTTTATTTCGGGCTGAAAACACGTTTTGAAAAGGGTGCTGTTACTGCCCCATAACTTACATGGGGTTGACCAAACTTGCAGAAACATGTTTATTTCTGCTGAAAAACACGTTTTGACCCTTTCTGCACAGTGGGGTTCAGAGCTGAGTGTGTGGGCTCTTCTGAGACTTGCTGTGACTTGGGGATTCAGTTGTCTGAAAAAACGCGTTTATTTCGGGCTGAAAAACACGTTTTGAAAAGTGTGCTGTTACTGCCCCATAACTTACGTGGGGTTGACCAAACTTGCAGAAACATGTTTATTTCTGCTGAAAAACACGTTTTGACCCTTTATGCACACTGGGGTTAAGAGCTGAGTGTGTGGGCTCTTCTGAGACTTGCTGTTACTTGGGGATTCAGTTGTCTAAAAAAAGCGTTTATTATAGGCTGAAAAACACGTTTTGAAAAGGGTGCTGTTACTTCCCCATAACTTACATGGGGTTGACCAAACTTGCAGAAACATGTTTATTTCTGCTGAAAAACACGTTTTGACCCTTTCTGCACAGTGGGGTTAAGAGCTGAGTGTGTGGGCTCTTCTGAGACTTGCTGTTACTTGGGGATTCAGTTGTCTGAAAAAAAGCGTTTATTTCAGGCTGAAAAACACGTTTTGAAAAGGGTGCTGTTACTGCCCCATAACTTACATGGGGTTGACCAAACTTGCAGAAACATGTTTATTTCTGCTGAAAAACACGTTTTGACCCTTTCTGCACAGTGGGGTTAAGAGCTGAGTGTGTGGGCTCTTCTGAGTTTTGCTGTTACATGGGGATTCAGTTGTCTGAAAAAACGCGTTTATTTCGGGCTGGAAAACACGTTTTGAAAAGGGTGCTGTTACTGCCCCATAACTTACATGGGGTTGACCAAACTTGCAGAAACATGTTTATTTCTGCTGAAAAACACGTTTTAACCCTTTCTGCACAGTGGGGTTAAGAGCTGAGTGTGTGGGCTCTTCTGAGCCTTGCTGTTACCTGGGGATTCAGTTGTCTGAAAAAACGCGTTTATTTCGGGCTGAAAAACACGTTTTGAAAAGGGTGCTGTTACTGCCCCATAACTTACATGGGGTTGACCAAACTTGCAGAAACATGTTTATTTCTGCTGAAAAACACGTTTTGACCCGTTCTGCATAGTGGGGTTAAGAGCTGAGTGTGTGGGCTCTTCTGAGACTTGCTGTGACTTGGGGATTCAGTTGTCTGAAAAAAAGCGTTTATTTCGGGCTGAAAAACACGTTTTGTAAAGTGTGCTGTTACTGCCCCATAACTTATATGGGGTTGACCAAACTTGCAGAAACATGTTTATTTCTGCTGAAAAACACGTTTTGACCCTTTCTGCACACTGGGGTTAAGATCTGAGTGTGTGGGCTCTTCTGAGTTTTGCTGTTACATGGGGATTCAGTTGTCTGAAAAAACGCGTTTATTTCGGGCTGAAAAACACGTTTTGAAAAGTGTGCTGTTACTGCCCCATAACTTACATGTGGTTGACCAAACTTGCAGAAACATGTTTATTTCTGCTGAAAAACACGTTTTGACCCTTTCTGCACACTGGGGTTAAGAGCTGAGTGTGTGGGCTCTTCTGAGTTTTGCTGTTACATGGGGATTCAGTTGTCTGAAAAAACGCGTTTATTTCGGGCTGAAAAACACGTTTTGAAAAGGGTGCTGTTACTGCCCCATAACTTACATGGGGTTGACCAAACTTGCAGAAACATGTTTATTTCTGCTGAAAAACACGTTTTGACCCTTTCTGCACACTGGGGTTAAGATCTGAGTGTGTGGGCTCTTCTGAGTTTTGCTGTTACATGGGGATTCAGTTGTCTGAAAAAACGCGTTTATTTCGGGCAGAAAAACATGTTTTGAAAAGGGTGCTGTTACTGCCCCATAACTTACATGGGGTTGACCAAACTTGCAGAAACATGTTTATTTCTGCTGAAAAACACGTTTTGACCCTTTCTGCACACTGGGGTTAAGAGCTGAGTGTGTGGGCTCTTCTGAGCCTTGCTGTTACTTGGGGATTCAGTTGTCTGAAAAAAAGCGTTTATTTCAGGCTGAAAAACACGTTTTGAAAAGGGTGCTGTTACTGCCCCATAACTTACATGGGGTTGACCAAACTTGCAGAAACATGTTTTTTTCTGCTGAAAAACACGTTTTGACCCTTTCTGCACAGTGGGGTTAAGAGCTGAGTGTGTGGGCTCTTCTGAGTTTTGCTGTTACTTGGGGATTCAGTTGTCTGAAAAAAAGCGTTTATTTCGGGCTGAAAAACACGTTTTGAAAAGGGTGCTGTTACTGCCCCATAACTTACATGGGGTTGACCAAACTTGCAGAAACATGTTTATTTCTGCTGAAAAACACGTTTTGACCCTTTCTGCACAGTGGGGTTAAGAGCTGAGTGTGTGGGCTCTTCTGAGACTTGCTGTGACTTGGGTATTCAGTTGTCTGAAAAAAAGCGTTTATTTCGGGCTGAAAAACACGTTTTGAATAGTGTGCTGTTACTGCCCCATAACTTACATGGGGTTGACCAAACTTGCAGAAACATGTTTATTTCTGCTGAAAAACACGTTTTGACCCTTTCTGCACAGTGGGGTTAAGAGCTGAGTGTGTGGGCTCTTCTGAGACTTGCTGTGACTTGGGGATTCAGTTGTCTGAAAAAACGCGTTTATTTCGGGCTGAAAAACACGTTTTGTAAAGTGTGCTGTTACTGCCCCATAACTTACATGGGGTTGACCAAACTTGCAGAAACATGTTTATTTCTGCTGAAAAACACGTTTTGACCCTTTCTGCACACTGGGGTTAAGATCTGAGTGTGTGGGCTCTTCTGAGTTTTGCTGTTACATGGGGATTCAGTTGTCTGAAAAAACACGTTTATTTCGGGCTGAAAAACACGTTTTGAAAAGTGTGCTGTTACTGCCCCATAACTTACATGGGGTTGACCAAACTTGCAGAAACATGTTTATTTCTGCTGAAAAACACGTTTTGACCCTTTCTGCACAGTGGGTTTAAGAGCTGAGTGTGTGGGCTCTTCTGAGACTTGCTGTGACTTGGGGATTCAGCTGTATGAAAAAAAGCGTTTATTTCGGGCTGAAAAACCCGTTTTGTAAAGTGTGCTGTTACTGCCCCATAACTTACATGGGGTTGACCAAACTTGCAGAAACATGTTTATTTCTACTGAAAAACACGTTTTTACCCTTTCTGCACACTGGGGTTAAGATCTGAGTGTGTGGGCTCTTCTGAGTTTTGCTGTTACATGGGGATTCAGTTGTCTGAAAAAACGCGTTTATTTCGGGCTGAAAAACACGTTTTGAAAAGTGTGCTGTTACTGCCCCATAACTTACATGGGGTTGACCAAACTTGCAGAAACATGTTTATTTCTGCTGAAAAACACGTTTTGACCCTTTCTGCACACTGGGGTTAAGATCTGAGTGTGTGGGCTCTTCTGAGTTTTGCTGTTACATGGGGATTCAGTTGTCTGAAAAAACGCGTTTATTTCGGGCAGAAAAACATGTTTTGAAAAGGGTGCTGTTACTGCCCCATAACTTACATGGGGTTGACCAAACTTGCAGAAACATGTTTATTTCTGCTGAAAAACACGTTTTGACCCTTTCTGCACACTGGGGTTAAGAGCTGAGTGTGTGGGCTCTTCTGAGCCTTGCTGTTACTTGGGGATTCAGTTGTCTGAAAAAAAGCGTTTATTTCAGGCTGAAAAACACGTTTTGAAAAGGGTGCTGTTACTGCCCCATAACTTACATGGGGTTGACCAAACTTGCAGAAACATGTTTATTTCTGCTGAAAAACACGTTTTGACCCTTTCTGCACAGTGGGGTTAAGAGCTGAGTGTGTGGGCTCTTCTGAGTTTTGCTGTTACTTGGGGATTCAGTTGTCTGAAAAAAAGCGTTTATTTCGGGCTGAAAAACACGTTTTGAAAAGGGTGCTGTTACTGCCCCATAACTTACATGGGGTTGACCAAACTTGCAGAAACATGTTTATTTCTGCTGAAAAACACGTTTTGACCCTTTCTGCACAGTGGGGTTAAGAGCTGAGTGTGTGGGCTCTTCTGAGACTTGCTGTGACTTGGGTATTCAGTTGTCTGAAATAAAGCGTTTATTTCGGGCTGAAAAACACGTTTTGAATAGTGTGCTGTTACTGCCCCATAACTTACATGGGGTTGACCAAACTTGCAGAAACATGTTTATTTCTGCTGAAAAACACGTTTTGACCCTTTCTGCACAGTGGGGTTAAGAGCTGAGTGTGTGGGCTCTTCTGAGTTTTGCTGTTACATGGGGATTCAGTTGTCTGAAAAAAAGCGTTTATTTCGGGCTGAAAAACACGTTTTGAAAAGGGTGCTGTTACTGCCCCATGACTTACATGGGGTTGACCAAACTTGCAGAAACATGTTTATTTCTGCTGAAAAACACGTTTTGACCCTTTCTGCACACTGGGGTTAAGATCTGAGTGTGTGGGCTCTTCTGAGTTTTGCTGTTACATGGGGATTCAGTTGTCTGAAAAAACGCGTTTATTTCGGGCTGAAAAACACGTTTTGAAAAGGGTGCTGTTACTGCCCCATAACTTACATGGGGTTGACCAAACTTGCAGAAACATGTTTATTTCTGCTGAAAAACACGTTTTGACCCTTTCTGCACAGTGGGGTTAAGAGCTGAGTGTGTGGGCTCTTCTGAGACTTGCTGTGACTTGGGGATTCAGTTGTCTGAAAAAACGCGTTTATTTCGGGCTGAAAAACACGTTTTGTAAAGTGTGCTGTTACTGCCCCATAACTTACATGGGGTTGACCAAACTTGCAGAAACATGTTTATTTCTGCTGAAAAACACGTTTTGACCCTTTCTGCACACTGGGGTTAAGATCTGAGTGTGTGGGCTCTTCTGAGTTTTGCTGTTACATGGGGATTCAGTTGTCTGAAAAAACACGTTTATTTCGGGCTGAAAAACACGTTTTGAAAAGTGTGCTGTTACTGCCCCATAACTTACATGGGGTTGACCAAACTTGCAGAAACATGTTTATTTCTGCTGAAAAACACGTTTTGACCCTTTCTGCACAGTGGGTTTAAGAGCTGAGTGTGTGGGCTCTTCTGAGACTTGCTGTGACTTGGGGATTCAGCTGTATGAAAAAAAGCGTTTATTTCGGGCTGAAAAACCCGTTTTGTAAAGTGTGCTGTTACTGCCCCATAACTTACATGGGGTTGACCAAACTTGCAGAAACATGTTTATTTCTGCTGAAAAACACGTTTTTACCCTTTCTGCACACTGGGGTTAAGATCTGAGTGTGTGGGCTCTTCTGAGTTTTGCTGTTACATGGGGATTCAGTTGTCTGAAAAAACGCGTTTATTTCGGGCTGAAAAACACGTTTTGAAAAGTGTGCTGTTACTGCCCCATAACTTACATGGGGTTGACCAAACTTGCAGAAACATGTTTATTTCTGCTGAAAAACACGTTTTGACCCTTTCTGCACACTGGGGTTAAGATCTGAGTGTGTGGGCTCTTCTGAGTTTTGCTGTTACATGGGGATTCAGTTGTCTGAAAAAACGCGTTTATTTCGGGCTGAAAAACACGTTTTGAAAAGTGTGCTGTTACTGCCCCATAACTTACATGGGGTTGACCAAACTTGCAGAAACATGTTTATTTTTGCTGAAAAACACGTTTTGACCCTTTATGCACACTGGGGTTAAGAGCTGAGTGTGTGGGCTCTTCTGAGACTTGCTGTTACTTGGGGATTCAGTTGTCTAAAAAAAGCGTTTATTTCAGGCTGAAAAACACGTTTTGAAAAGGGTGCTGTTACTTCCCCATAACTTACATGGGGTTGACCAAACTTGCAGAAACATGTTTATTTCTGCTGAAAAACACGTTTTGACCCTTTCTGCACAGTGGGGTTAAGAGCTGAGTGTGTGGGCTCTTCTGAGACTTGCTGTGACTTGGGTATTCAGTTGTCTGAAAAAAAGCGTTTATTTCCGGCTGAAAAACACGTTTTGAAAAGTGTGCTGTTACTGCCCCATAACTTACATGGGGTTGATCAAACTTGCAGAAACATGTTTATTTCTGCTGAAAAACACGTTTTGACCCTTTCTGCACACTGGGGTTAAGATCTGAGTGTGTGGGCTCTTCTGAGTTTTGCTGTTACATGGGGATTCAGTTGTCTGAAAAAACGCGTTTATTTCGGGCTGAAAAACACGTTTTGAAAAGGGTGCTGTTACTGCCCCATAACTTACATGGGGTTGACCAAACTTGCAGAAACATGTTTATTTCTGCTGAAAAACACGTTTTGACCCTTTATGCACACTGGGGTTAAGAGCTGAGTGTGTGGGCTCTTCTGAGACTTGCTGTTACTTGGGGATTCAGTTGTCTAAAAAAAGTGTTTATTTCAGGCTGAAAAACACGTTTTGAAAAGGGTGCTGTTACTTCCCCATAACTTACATGGGGTTGACCAAACTTGCAGAAACATGTTTATTTCTGCTGAAAAACACGTTTTGACCCTTTCTGCACAGTGGGGTTAAGAGCTGAGTGTGTGGGCTCTTCTGAGACTTGCTGTGACTTGGGTATTCAGTTGTATGAAAAAAAGCGTTTATTTCGGGCTGAAAAACACGTTTTGAAAAGTGTGCTGTTACTGCCCCATAACTTACATGGGGTTGACCAAACTTGCAGAAACATGTTTATTTCTGCTGAAAAACACGTTTTGACCCTTTCTGCACAGTGGGGTTAAGAGCTGAGTGTGTGGGCTCTTCTGAGTTTTGCTGTTACTTGGGGATTCAGTTGTCTGAAAGAAAGCGTTTATTTCGGGCTGAAAAACACGTTTTGAAAAGGGTGCTGTTACTGCCCCATAACTTACATGGGGTTGACCAAACTTGCAGAAACATGTTTATTTCTGCTGAAAAACACGTTTTGACCCTTTCTGCACACTGGGGTTAAGATCTGAGTGTGTGGGCTCTTCTGAGTTTTGCTGTTACATGGGGATTCAGTTGTCTGAAAAAACGCGTTTATTTCGGGCTGTAAAACATGTTTTGAAAAGGGTGCTGTTACTGCCCCATAACTTACATGGGGTTGACCAAACTTGCAGAAACATGTTTATTTCTGCTGAAAAACACGTTTTGACCCTTTCTGCACACTGGGGTTAAGAGCTGAGTGTGCTGGCTCTTCTGAGACTTGCTGTTACTTGGGGATTCAGTTGTCTGAAAAAAAGCGTTTATTTCGGGCTGAAAAACACGTTTTGAAAAGTGTGCTGTTACTGCCCCATAACTTACATGGGGTTGACCAAACTTGCAGAAACATGTTTATTTCTGCTGAAAAACACGTTTTGACCCTTTCTGCACAGTGGGGTTAAGAGCTGAGTGTGTGGGCTCTTCTGAGTTTTGCTGTTACATGGGGATTCAGTTGTCTGAAAAAACGCGTTTATTTCGGGCTGGAAAACACGTTTTGAAAAGGGTGCTGTTACTGCCCCATAACTTACATGGGGTTGACCAAACTTGCAGAAACATGTTTATTTCTGCTGAAAAACACGTTTTGACCCTTTCTGCACAGTGGGGTTAAGATCTCAGTGTGTGGGCTCTTCTGAGTTTTGCTGTTACATGGGGATTCAGTTGTCTGAAAAAACGCGTTTATTTCGGGCTGAAAACACGTTTTGAAAAGGGTGCTGTTACTGCCCCATAACTTACATGGGGTTGACCAAACTTGCAGAAACATGTTTATTTCTGCTGAAAAACACGTTTTGACCCTTTTTGCACAGTGGGGTTCAGAGCTGAGTGTGTGGGCTCTTCTGAGACTTGCTGTGACTTGGGGATTCAGTTGTCTGAAAAAACGCGTTTATTTCGGGCTGAAAAACACGTTTTGAAAAGTGTGCTGTTACTGCCCCATAACTTACGTGGGGTTGACCAAACTTGCAGAAACATGTTTATTTCTGCTGAAAAACACGTTTTGACCCTTTATGCACACTGGGGTTAAGAGCTGAGTGTGTGGGCTCTTCTGAGACTTGCTGTTACTTGGGGATTCAGTTGTCTAAAAAAAGCGTTTATTATAGGCTGAAAAACACGTTTTGAAAAGGGTGCTGTTACTTCCCCATAACTTACATGGGGTTGACCAAACTTGCAGAAACATGTTTATTTCTGCTGAAAAACACGTTTTGACCCTTTCTGCACAGTGGGGTTAAGAGCTGAGTGTGTGGGCTCTTCTGAGACTTGCTGTTACTTGGGGATTCAGTTGTCTGAAAAAAAGCGTTTATTTCAGTCTGAAAAACACGTTTTGAAAAGGGTGCTGTTACTGCCCCATAACTTACATGGGGTTGACCAAACTTGCAGAAACATGTTTATTTCTGCTGAAAAACACGTTTTGACCCTTTCTGCACAGTGGGGTTAAGAGCTGAGTGTGTGGGCTCTTCTGAGTTTTGCTGTTACATGGGGATTCAGTTGTCTGAAAAAACGCGTTTATTTCGGGCTGGAAAACACGTTTTGAAAAGGGTGCTGTTACTGCCCCATAACTTACATGGGGTTGACCAAACTTGCAGAAACATGTTTATTTCTGCTGAAAAACACGTTTTAACCCTTTCTGCACAGTGGGGTTAAGAGCTGAGTGTGTGGGCTCTTCTGAGCCTTGCTGTTACCTGGGGATTCAGTTGTCTGAAAAAACGCGTTTATTTCGGGCTGAAAAACACGTTTTGAAAAGGGTGCTGTTACTGCCCCATAACTTACATGGGGTTGACCAAACTTGCAGAAACATGTTTATTTCTGCTGAAAAACACGTTTTGACCCGTTCTGCACAGTGGGGTTAAGAGCTGAGTGTGTGGGCTCTTCTGAGACTTGCTGTGACTTGGGGATTCAGTTGTCTGAAAAAAAGCGTTTATTTCGGGCTGAAAAACACGTTTTGTAAAGTGTGCTGTTACTGCCCCATAACTTACATGGGGTTGACCAAACTTGCAGAAACATGTTTATTTCTGCTGAAAAACACGTTTTGACCCTTTCTGCACACTGGGGTTAAGAGCTGAGTGTGTGGGCTCTTCTGAGTTTTGCTGTTACATGGGGATTCAGTTGTCTGAAAAAACGCGTTTATTTCGGGCTGAAAAACACGTTTTGAAAAGGGTGCTGTTACTGCCCCATAACTTACATGGGGTTGACCAAACTTGCAGAAACATGTTTATTTCTGCTGAAAAACACGTTTTGACCCTTTCTGCACACTGGGGTTAAGATCTGAGTGTGTGGGCTCTTCTGAGTTTTGCTGTTACATGGGGATTCAGTTGTCTGAAAAAACGCGTTTATTTCGGGCAGAAAAACATGTTTTGAAAAGGGTGCTGTTACTGCCCCATAACTTACATGGGGTTGACCAAACTTGCAGAAACATGTTTATTTCTGCTGAAAAACACGTTTTGACCCTTTCTGCACACTGGGGTTAAGAGCTGAGTGTGTGGGCTCTTCTGAGCCTTGCTGTTACTTGGGGATTCAGTTGTCTGAAAAAAAGCGTTTATTTCAGGCTGAAAAACACGTTTTGAAAAGGGTGCTGTTACTGCCCCATAACTTACATGGGGTTGACCAAACTTGCAGAAACATGTTTATTTCTGCTGAAAAACACGTTTTGACCCTTTCTGCACAGTGGGGTTAAGAGCTGAGTGTGTGGGCTCTTCTGAGTTTTGCTGTTACTTGGAGATTCAGTTGTCTGAAAAAAAGCGTTTATTTCGGGCTGAAAAACACGTTTTGAAAAGGGTGCTGTTACTGCCCCATAACTTACATGGGGTTGACCAAACTTGCAGAAACATGTTTATTTCTGCTGAAAAACACGTTTTGACCCTTTCTGCACAGTGGGGTTAAGAGCTGAGTGTGTGGGCTCTTCTGAGACTTGCTGTGACTTGGGTATTCAGTTGTCTGAAAAAAAGCGTTTATTTCGGGCTGAAAAACACGTTTTGAATAGTGTGCTGTTACTGCCCCATAACTTACATGGGGTTGACCAAACTTGCAGAAACATGTTTATTTCTGCTGAAAAACACGTTTTGACCCTTTCTGCACAGTGGGGTTAAGAGCTGAGTGTGTGGGCTCTTCTGAGTTTTGCTGTTACATGGGGATTCAGTTGTCTGAAAAAAAGCGTTTATTTCGGGCTGAAAAACACGTTTTGAAAAGGGTGCTGTTACTGCCCCATGACTTACATGGGGTTGACCAAACTTGCAGAAACATGTTTATTTCTGCTGAAAAACACGTTTTGACCCTTTCTGCACACTGGGGTTAAGATCTGAGTGTGTGGGCTCTTCTGAGTTTTGCTGTTACATGGGGATTCAGTTGTCTGAAAAAACGCGTTTATTTCGGGCTGAAAAACACGTTTTGAAAAGGGTGCTGTTACTGCCCCATAACTTACATGGGGTTGACCAAACTTGCAGAAACATGTTTATTTCTGCTGAAAAACACGTTTTGACCCTTTCTGCACAGTGGGGTTAAGAGCTGAGTGTGTGGGCTCTTCTGAGACTTGCTGTGACTTGGGGATTCAGTTGTCTGAAAAAACGCGTTTATTTCGGGCTGAAAAACACGTTTTGTAAAGTGTGCTGTTACTGCCCCATAACTTACATGGGGTTGACCAAACTTGCAGAAACATGTTTATTTCTGCTGAAAAACACGTTTTGACCCTTTCTGCACACTGGGGTTAAGATCTGAGTGTGTGGGCTCTTCTGAGTTTTGCTGTTACATGGGGATTCAGTTGTCTGAAAAAACGCGTTTATTTCGGGCTGAAAAACACGTTTTGAAAAGTGTGCTGTTACTGCCCCATAACTTACATGGGGTTGACCAAACTTGCAGAAACATGTTTATTTCTGCTGAAAAACACGTTTTGACCCTTTCTGCACAGTGGGTTTAAGAGCTGAGTGTGTGGGCTCTTCTGAGACTTGCTGTGACTTGGGGATTCAGTTGTATGAAAAAAAGCGTTTATTTCGGGCTGAAAAACCCGTTTTGTAAAGTGTGCTGTTACTGCCCCATAACTTACATGGGGTTGACCAAACTTGCAGAAACATGTTTATTTCTGCTGAAAAACACGTTTTTACCCTTTCTGCACACTGGGGTAAAGATCTGAGTGTGTGGGCTCTTCTGAGTTTTGCTGTTACATGGGGATTCAGTTGTCTGAAAAAACGCGTTTATTTCGGGCTGAAAAACACGTTTTGAAAAGTGTGCTGTTACTGCCCCATAACTTACATGGGGTTGACCAAACTTGCAGAAACATGTTTATTTCTGCTGAAAAACACGTTTTGACCCTTTATGCACACTGGGGTTAAGAGCTGAGTGTGTGGGCTCTTCTGAGACTTGCTGTTACTTGGGGATTCAGTTGTCTAAAAAAAGCGTTTATTTCAGTCTGAAAAACACGTTTTGAAAAGGGTGCTGTTACTTCCCCATAACTTACATGGGGTTGACCAAACTTGCAGAAACATGATTATTTCTGCTGAAAAACACGTTTTGACCCTTTCTGCACAGTGGGGTTAAGAGCTGAGTGTGTGGGCTCTTCTGAGACTTGCTGTGACTTGGGTATTCAGTTGTCTGAAAAAAAGCGTTTATTTCGGGCTGAAAAACACGTTTTGAAAAGTGTGCTGTTACTGCCCCATAACTTACATGGGGTTGACCAAACTTGCAGAAACATGTTTATTTCTGCTGAAAAACACGTTTTGACCCTTTCTGCACAGTGGGGTTAAGAGCTGAGTGTGTGGGCTCTTCTGAGACTTGCTGTGACTTGGGTATTCAGTTGTCTGAAAAAAAGCGTTTATTTCGGGTTGAAAAACACGTTTTGAAAAGTGTGCTGTTACTGCCCCATAACTTACATGGGGTTGACCAAACTTGCAGAAACATGTTTATTTCTGCTGAAAAACACGTTTTGACCCTTTCTGCACACTGGGGTTAAGATCTGAGTGTGTGGGCTCTTCTGAGTTTTGCTGTTACATCGGGATTCAGTTGTCTGAAAAAACGCGTTTATTTCGGGCTGTAAAACATGTTTTGAAAAGGGTGCTGTTACTGCCCCATAACTTACATGGGGTTGACCAAACTTGCAGAAACATGTTTATTTCTGCTGAAAAACACGTTTTGACCCTTTCTGCACACTGGGGTTAAGATCTGAGTGTGTGGGCTCTTCTGAGTTTTGCTGTTACATGGGGATTCAGTTGTCTGAAAAAACGCGTTTATTTCGGGCTGAAAAACACGTTTTGAAAAGGGTGCTGTTACTGCCCCATAACTTACATGGGGTTGACCAAACTTGCAGAAACATGTTTATTTCTGCTGAAAAACACGTTTTAACCCTTTCTGCACAGTGGGGTTAAGAGCTGAGTGTGTGGGCTCTTCTGAGCCTTGCTGTTACCTGGGGATTCAGTTGTCTGAAAAAACGCGTTTATTTCGGGCTGAAAAACACGTTTTGAAAAGGGTGCTGTTACTGCCCCATAACTTACATGGGGTTGACCAAACTTGCAGAAACATGTTTATTTCTGCTGAAAAACATGTTTTGACCCTTTATGCACACTGGGGTTAAGAGCTGAGTGTGTGGGCTCTTCTGAGACTTGCTGTGACTTGGGGATTCAGTTGTCTGAAAAAACGCGTTTATTTCGGGCTGAAAAACACGTTTTGAAAAGTGTGCTGTTACTGCCCCATAACTTACGTGGGGTTGACCAAACTTGCAGAAACATGTTTATTTCTGCTGAAAAACACGTTTTGACCCTTTATGCACACTGGGGTTAAGAGCTGAGTGTGTGGGCTCTTCTGAGACTTGCTGTTACTTGGGGATTCAGTTGTCTAAAAAAAGCGTTTATTTCAGGCTGAAAAACACGTTTTGAAAAGGGTGCTGTTACTTCCCCATAACTTACATGGGGTTGACCAAACTTGCAGAAACATGTTTATTTCTGCTGAAAAACACGTTTTGACCCTTTCTGCACAGTGGGGTTAAGAGCTGAGTGTGTGGGCTCTTCTGAGACTTGCTGTTACTTGGGGATTCAGTTGTCTGAAAAAAAGCGTTTATTTCAGGCTGAAAAACACGTTTTGAAAAGGGTGCTGTTACTGCCCCATAACTTACATGGGGTTGACCAAACTTGCAGAAACATGTTTATTTCTGCTGAAAAACACGTTTTGACCCATTCTGCACACTGGGGTTAAGAGCTGAGTGTGTGGGCTCTTCTGAGCCTTGCTGTTACCTGGGGATTCAGTTGTCTGAAAAAACGCGTTTATTTCGGGCTGAAAAACACGTTTTGAAAAGGGTGCTGTTACTGCCCCATAACTTACATGGGGTTGACCAAACTTGCAGAAACATGTTTATTTCTGCTGAAAAACACGTTTTGACCCTTTCTGCACACTGGGGTTAAGAGCTGAGTGTGTGGGCTCTTCTGTGACTTGCTGTTACTTGGGGATTCAGTTTTCTGAAAAAAAGCGTTTATTTCGGACAGAAAAACACGTTTTGAAAAGTGTGCTGTTACTGCCCCATAACTTACATGGGGTTGACCAAACTTGCAGAAACATGTTTATTTCTGCTGGAAAACACGTTTTGACCCTTTCTGCACAGTGGGGTTAAGAGCTGAGTGTGTGGGCTCTTCTGAGTTTTGCTGTTACTTGGGGATTCAGTTGTCTGAAAAAAAGCGTTTATTTCGGGCTGAAAAACACGTTTTGAAAAGGGTGCTGTTACTGCCCCATAACTTACATGGGGTTGACCAAACTTGCAGAAACATGTTTATTTCTGCTGAAAAACACGTTTTGACCCTTTCTGCACACTGGGGTTAAGATCTGAGTGTGTGGGCTCTTCTGAGTTTTGCTGTTACATGGGGATTCAGTTGTCTGAAAAAACGCGTTTATTTCGGGCTGAAAAACACGTTTTGAAAAGGGTGCTGTTACTGCCCCATAACTTACATGGGGTTGACCAAACTTGCAGAAACATGTTTATTTCTGCTGAAAAACACGTTTTGACCCTTTCTGCACAGTGGGGTTAAGAGCTGAGTGTGTGGGCTCTTCTGAGACTTGCTGTTACTTGGGGATTCAGTTGTCTAAAAAAAGCGTTTATTTCAGGCTGAAAAACACGTTTTGAAAAGGGTGCTGTTACTTCCCCATAACTTACATGGGGTTGACCAAACTTGCAGAAACATGTTTATTTCTGCTGAAAAACACGTTTTGACCCTTTCTGCACAGTGGGGTTAAGAGCTGAGTGTGTGGGCTCTTCTGAGACTTGCTGTTACTTGGGGATTCAGTTGTCTGAAAAAAAGCGTTTATTTCAGGCTGAAAAACACGTTTTGAAAAGGGTGCTGTTACTGCCCCATAACTTACATGGGGTTGACCAAACTTGCAGAAACATGTTTATTTCTGCTGAAAAACACGTTTTGACCCTTTCTGCACACTGGGGTTAAGAGCTGAGTGTGTGGGCTCTTCTGAGCCTTGCTGTTACTTGGGGATTCAGTTGTCTGAAAAAAAGCGTTTATTTCGGGCTGAAAAACACGTTTTGAAAAGGGTGCTGTTACTGCCCCATAACATACATGGGGTTGACCAAACTTGCAGAAACATGTTTATTTCTGCTGAAAAACACGTTTTGACCCTTTCTGCACAGTGGGGTTAAGAGCTGAGTGTGTGGGCTCTTCTGAGTTTTGCTGTTACATGGGGATTCAGTTGTCTGAAGAAACGCGTTTATTTCGGGCTGAAAAACACGTTTTGAAAAGGGTGCTGTTACTGCCCCATAACTTACATGGGGTTGACCAAACTTGCAGAAACATGTTTATTTCTGCTGAAAAACACGTTTTGACCCTTTCTGCACACTGGGGTTAAGAGCTGAGTGTGCTGGCTCTTCTGAGACTTGCTGTTACTTGGGGATTCAGTTGTCTGAAAAAAAGCGTTTATTTCGGGCTGAAAAACACGTTTTGAAAAGGGTGCTGTTACTGCCCCATAACTTACATGGGGTTGACCAAACTTGCAGAAACATGTTTATTTCTGCTGAAAAACACGTTTTGACCCTTTCTGCACACTGGGGTTAAGATCTGAGTGTGTGGGCTCTTCTGAGTTTTCCTGTTACATGGGGATTCAGTTGTCTGAAAAAACGCGTTTATTTCGGGCTGAAAAACACGTTTTGAAAAGGGTGCTGTTACTGCCCCATAACTTACATGGGGTTGACCAAACTTGCAGAAACATGTTTATTTCTGCTGAAAAACACGTTTTGACCCTTTCTGCACACTGGGGTTAAGATCTGAGTGTGTGGGCTCTTCTGAGTTTTGCTGTTACATGGGGATTCAGTTGTCTGAAAAAACGCGTTTATTTCGGGCTGAAAAACACGTTTTGAAAAGGGTGCTGTTACTGCCCCATAACTTACATGGGGTTGACCAAACTTGCAGAAACATGTTTATTTCTGCTGAAAAACACGTTTTGACCCTTTCTGCACAGTGGGGTTAAGAGCTGAGTGTGTGGCTCTTCTGAGACTTGCTGTGACTTGGGGATTCAGTTGTCTGAAAAAACACGTTTATTTCGGGCTGAAAAACACGTTTTGAAAAGTGTGCTGTTACTGCCCCATAACTTACGTGGGGTTGACCAAACTTGCAGAAACATGTTTATTTCTGCTGAAAAACACGTTTTGACCCTTTATGCACACTGGGGTTAAGAGCTGAGTGTGTGGGCTCTTCTGAGACTTGCTGTTACTTGGGGATTCAGTTGTCTAAAAAAAGCGTTTATTTCAGGCTGAAAAACACGTTTTGAAAAGGGTGCTGTTACTTCCCCATAACTTACATGGGGTTGACCAAACTTGCAGAAACATGTTTATTTCTGCTGAAAAACACGTTTTGACCCTTTCTGCACAGTGGGGTTAAGAGCTGAGTGTGTGGGCTCTTCTGAGACTTGCTGTTACTTGGGGATTCAGTTGTCTGAAAAAACGCGTTTATTTCGGGCTGAAAAACACGTTTTGAAAAGGGTGCTGTTACTGCCCCATAACTTACATGGGGTTGACCAAACTTGCAGAAACATGTTTATTTCTGCTGGAAAACACGTTTTAACCCTTTCTGCACAGTGGGGTTAAGAGCTGAGTGTGTGGGCTCTTCTGAGCCTTGCTGTTACCTGGGGATTCAGTTGTCTTAAAAAACTTGTTTATTTCGGGCTGAAAAACACGTTTTGAAAAGAGTGCTGTTACTGCCCCATAACTTACATGGGGTTGACCAAACTTGCAGAAACATGTTTATTTCTGCTGAAAAACACGTTTTGACCCTTTCTGCACACTGGGGTTAAGAGCTGAGTGTGTGGGCTCTTCTGAGACTTGCTGTGACTTGGGGATTCAGTTGTCTGAAAAAAAGCGTTTATTTCGGGCTGAAAAACACGTTTTGAAAAGGGTGCTGTTACTGCCCCATAACATACATGGGGTTGACCAAACTTGCAGAAACATGTTTATTTCTGCTGAAAAACACGTTTTGACCCTTTCTGCACAGTGGGGTTAAGAGCTGAGTGTGTGGGCTCTTCTGAGTTTTGCTGTTACATGGGGATTCAGTTGTCTGAAAAAACGCGTTTATTTCGGGCTGAAAAACACGTTTTGAAAAGGGTGCTGTTACTGCCCCATAACTTACATGGGGTTGACCAAACTTGCAGAAACATGTTTATTTCTGCTGAAAAACACGTTTTGACCCTTTCTGCACACTGGGGTTAAGATCTGAGTGTGTGGGCTCTTCTGAGTTTTGCTGTTACATCGGGATTCAGTTGTCTGAAAAAACGCGTTTATTTCGGGCTGTAAAACATGTTTTGAAAAGGGTGCTGTTACTGCCCCATAACTTACATGGGGTTGACCAAACTTGCAGAAACATGTTTATTTCTGCTGAAAAACACGTTTTGACCCTTTCTGCACACTGGGGTTAAGATCTGAGTGTGTGGGCTCTTCTGAGTTTTGCTGTTACATGGGGATTCAGTTGTCTGAAAAAACGCGTTTATTTCGGGCTGAAAAACACGTTTTGAAAAGGGTGCTGTTACTGCCCCATAACTTACATGGGGTTGACCAAACTTGCAGAAACATGTTTATTTCTGCTGAAAAACACGTTTTAACCCTTTCTGCACAGTGGGGTTAAGAGCTGAGTGTGTGGGCTCTTCTGAGCCTTGCTGTTACCTGGGGATTCAGTTGTCTGAAAAAACGCGTTTATTTCGGGCTGAAAAACACGTTTTGAAAAGGGTGCTGTTACTGCCCCATAACTTACATGGGGTTGACCAAACTTGCAGAAACATGTTTATTTCTGCTGAAAAACACGTTTTGACCCTTTATGCACACTGGGGTTAAGAGCTGAGTGTGTGGGCTCTTCTGAGACTTGCTGTTACTTGGGGATTCAGTTGTCTAAAAAAAGCGTTTATTTCAGGCTGAAAAACACGTTTTGAAAAGGGTGCTGTTACTTCCCCATAACTTACATGGGGTTGACCAAACTTGCAGAAACATGTTTATTTCTGCTGAAAAACACGTTTTGACCCTTTCTGCACAGTGGGGTTAAGAGCTGAGTGTGTGGGCTCTTCTGAGACTTGCTGTTACTTGGGGATTCAGTTGTCTGAAAAAAAGCGTTTATTTCAGGCTGAAAAACACGTTTTGAAAAGGGTGCTGTTACTGCCCCATAACTTACATGGGGTTGACCAAACTTGCAGAAACATGTTTATTTCTGCTGAAAAACACGTTTTGACCCTTTCTGCACACTGGGGTTAAGAGCTGAGTGTGTGGGCTCTTCTGAGCCTTGCTGTTACCTGGGGATTCAGTTGTCTGAAAAAACGCGTTTATTTCGGGCTGAAAAACACGTTTTGAAAAGGGTGCTGTTACTGCCCCATAACTTACATGGGGTTGACCAAACTTGCAGAAACATGTTTATTTCTGCTGAAAAACACGTTTTGACCCTTTCTGCACACTGGGGTTAAGAGCTGAGTGTGTGGGCTCTTCTGAGACTTGCTGTTACTTGGGGATTCAGTTTTCTGAAAAAAAGCGTTTATTTCGGACTGAAAAACAAGTTTTGAAAAGTGTGCTGTTACTGCCCCATAACTTACATGGGGTTGACCAAACTTGCAGAAACATGTTTATTTCTGCTGGAAAACACGTTTTGACCCTTTCTGCACAGTGGGGTTAAGAGCTGAGTGTGTGGGCTCTTCTGAGACTTGCTGTGACTTGGGTATTCAGTTGTCTGAAAAAAAGCGTTTATTTCGGGCTGAAAAACACGTTTTGAAAAGTGTGCTGTTACTGCCCCATAACTTACATGGGGTTGACCAAACTTGCAGAAACATGTTTATTTCTGCTGAAAAACACGTTTTGACCCTTTCTGCACAGTGGGGTTAAGAGCTGAGTGTGTGGGCTCTTCTGAGTTTTGCTGTTACTTGGGGATTCAGTTGTCTGAAAAAAAGCGTTTATTTCGGGCTGAAAAACACGTTTTGAAAAGGGTGCTGTTACTGCCCCATAACTTACATGGGGTTGACCAAACTTGCAGAAACATGTTTATTTCTGCTGAAAAACACGTTTTGACCCTTTCTGCACACTGGGGTTAAGATCTGAGTGTGTGGGCTCTTCTGAGTTTTGCTGTTACATGGGGATTCAGTTGTCTGAAAAAACGCGTTTATTTCGGGCTGTAAAACATGTTTTGAAAAGGGTGCTGTTACTGCCCCATAACTTACATGGGGTTGACCAAACTTGCAGAAACATGTTTATTTCTGCTGAAAAACACGTTTTGACCCTTTCTGCACACTGGGGTTAAGAGCTGAGTGTGTGGGCTCTTCTGAGACTTGCTGTTACTTGGGGATTCAGTTTTCTGAAAAAAAGCGTTTATTTCGGACTGAAAAACACGGTTTGAAAAGTGTGCTGTTACTGCCCCATAACTTACATGGGGTTGACAAACTTGCAGAAACATGTTTATTTCTGCTGGAAAACACGTTTTGACCCTTTCTGCACAGTGGGGTTAAGAGCTGAGTGTGGTGGGCTCTTCTGAGCCTTGCTGTTACATGGGGATTCAGTTGTCTGAAAAAAAGCGTTTATTTCGGGCTGAAAAACACGTTTTGAAAAGGGTGCTGTTACTGCCCCATAACTTACATGGGTTGACCAAACTTGCAGAAACATGTTTATTTCTGCTGAAAAACACGTTTTGACCCTTTCTGCACACTGGGGTTAAGAGCTGAGTGTGTGGGCTCTTCTGAGCCTTGCTGTTACCTGGGGATTCAGTTGTCTGAAAAAACGCGTTTATTTCGGGCTGAAAAACACGTTTTGAAAAGGGTGCTGTTACTGCCCCATACTTACATGGGGTTGACCAAACTTGCAGAAACATGTTTATTTCTGCTGAAAAACACGTTTTGACCCTTTCTGCACACTGGGGTTAAGAGCTGAGTGTGTGGGCTCTTCTGAGACTTGCTGTTACTTGGGGATTCAGTTTTCTGAAAAAAAGCGTTTATTTCGGACTGAAAACAAGTTTTGAAAAGTGTGCTGTTACTGCCCCATAACTTACATGGGTTGACCAAACTTGCAGAAACATGTTTATTTCTGCTGGAAAACACGTTTTGACCCTTTCTGCACAGTGGGGTTAAGAGCTGAGTGTGTGGGCTCTTCTGAGACTTGCTGTGACTTGGGTATTCAGTTGTCTGAAAAAAAGCGTTTATTTCGGGCTGAAAAACACGTTTTGAAAAGTGTGCTGTTACTGCCCCATAACTTACATGGGGTTGACCAAACTTGCAGAAACATGTTTATTTCTGCTGAAAACACGTTTTGACCCTTTCTGCACAGTGGGGTTAAGAGCTGAGTGTGTGGGCTCTTCTGAGTTTTGCTGTTACTTGGGGATTCAGTTGTCTGAAAAAAGCGTTTATTTCGGGCTGAAAAACACGTTTTGAAAAGGGTGCTGTTACTGCCCCCATAACTTACATGGGGTTGACCAAACTTGCAGAAACATGTTTATTTCTGCTGAAAAACACGTTTTGACCCTTTCTGCACACTGGGGTTAAGATCTGAGTGTGTGGGCTCTTCTGAGTTTTGCTGTTACATGGGGATTCAGTTGTCTGAAAAAACGCGTTTATTTCGGGCTGTAAAACATGTTTTGAAAAGGGTGCTGTTACTGCCCCATAACTTACATGGGGTTGACCAAACTTGCAGAAACATGTTTATTTCTGCTGAAAACACGTTTTGACCCTTTCTGCACACTGGGGTTAAGAGCTGAGTGTGTGGGCTCTTCTGAGACTTGCTGTTACTTGGGGATTCAGTTTTCTGAAAAAAAGCGTTTATTTCGGACTGAAAACACGGTTTGAAAAGTGTGCTGTTACTGCCCCATAACTTACATGGGGTTGACCAAACTTGCAGAAACATGTTTATTTCTGCTGGAAAACACGTTTTGACCCTTTCTGCACAGTGGGGTTAAGAGCTGAGTGTGGTGGGCTCTTCTGAGCCTTGCTGTTACATGGGGATTCAGTTGTCTGAAAAAAAGCGTTTATTTCGGGCTGAAAAACACGTTTGAAAAGGGTGCTGTTACTGCCCCATAACTTACATGGGGTTGACCAAACTTGCAGAAACATGTTTATTTCTGCTGAAAAACACGTTTTAACCCTTTCTGCACAGTGGGGTTAAGAGCTGAGTGTGTGGGCTCTTCTGAGCCTTGCTGTTACCTGGGGATTCAGTTGTCTTAAAAAACTTGTTTATTTCGGGCTGAAAAAACACGTTTTGAAAAGAGTGCTGTTACTGCCCCATAACGTACATGGGGTTGACCAAACTTGCAGAAACATGTTTATTTCTGCTGAAAAACACGTTTTGACCCTTTCTGCACACTGGGGTTAAGATCTGAGTGTGTGGGCTCTTCTGAGTTTTGCTGTTACATGGGGATTCAGTTGTCTGAAAAAACGCGTTTATTTCGGGCTGAAAAACACGTTTTGAAAAGGGTGCTGTTACTGCCCATAACTTACATGGGGTTGACCAAACTTGCAGAAACATGTTTATTTCTGCTGAAAAACACGTTTTGACCCTTTCTGCACAGTGGGGTTAAGAGCTGAGTGTGTGGGCTCTTCTGAGACTTGCTGTGACTTGGGGATTCAGTTGTCTGAAAAAACGCGTTTATTTCGGGCTGAAAAACACGTTTTGAAAAGTGTGCTGTTATTGCCCCATAACTTACGTGGGGTTGACCAAACTTGCAGAAACATGTTTATTTCTGCTGAAAAACACGTTTTGACCCTTTATGCACACTGGGGTTAAGAGCTGAGTGTGTGGGCTCTTCTGAGACTTGCTGTTACTTGGGGATTCAGTTGTCTAAAAAAGGCGTTTATTTCAGGCTGAAAAACACGTTTTGAAAAGGGGGCTGTTACTTCCCCATAACTTACATGGGGTTGACCAAACTTGCAGAAACATGTTTATTTCTGCTGAAAAACACGTTTTGACCCTTTCTGCACAGTGGGGTTAAGAGCTGAGTGTGTGGGCTCTTCTGAGACTTGCTGTTACTTGGGGATTCAGTTGTCTGAAAAAAAGCGTTTATTTCAGGCTGAAAAACACGTTTTGAAAAGGGTGCTGTTACTGCCCCATAACTTACATGGGGTTGACCAAACTTGCAGAAACATGTTTATTTCTGCTGAAAAACACGTTTTGACCCTTTCTGCACACTGGGGTTAAGATCTGAGTGTGTGGGCTCTTCTGAGTTTTGCTGTTACATGGGGATTCAGTTGTCTGAAAAAAACGCGTTTATTTCGGGCTGAAAAAACACGTTTTGAAAAGGGTGCTGTTACTGCCCCCATAACTTACATGGGGTTGACCAAACTTGCAGAAACATGTTTATTTCTGCTGAAAAACACGTTTTGACCCTTTCTGCACAGTGGGTTAAGAGCTGAGTGTGTGGGCTCTTCTGAGACTTGCTGTGACTTGGGGATTCAGTTGTCTGAAAAAACGCGTTTATTTCGGGCTGAAAAACACGTTTTGAAAAGTGTGCTGTTATTGCCCCATAACTTACGTGGGGTTGACCAAACTTGCAGAAACATGTTTATTCTGCTGAAAAACACGTTTTGACCCTTTATGCACACTGCGGTTAAGAGCTGAGTGTGTGGGCTCTTCTGAGACTTGCTGTTACTTGGGGATTCAGTTGTCTAAAAAAGGCGTTTATTTCAGGCTGAAAAACACGTTTTGAAAAGGGTGCTGTTACTTCCCATAACTTACATGGGGTTGACCAAACTTGCAGAAACATGTTTATTTCTGCTGGAAAACACGTTTTGACCCTTTCTGCACAGTGGGGTTAAGAGCTGAGTGTGTGGGCTCTTCTGAGACTTGCTGTGACTTGGGTATTCAGTTGTCTGAAAAAAAGCGTTTATTTCGGGCTGAAAAACACGTTTTGAAAAGTGTGCTGTTACTGCCCCCATAACTTACATGGGGTTGACCAAACTTGCAGAAACATGTTTATTTTCTGCTGAAAAACACGTTTTGACCCTTTCTGCACAGTGGGGGTTAAGAGCTGAGTGTGTGGGCTCTTCTGAGTTTTGCTGTTACTTGGGGATTCAGTTGTCTGAAAAAAAGCGTTTATTTCGGGCTGAAAAACACGTTTTGAAAAGGGTGCTGTTACTGCCCCCATAACTTACATGGGGTTGACCAAACTTGCAGAAACATGTTTATTTCTGCTGAAAAACACGTTTTGACCCTTTCTGCACACTGGGGTTAAGATCTGAGTGTGTGGGCTCTTCTGAGTTTTGCTGTTACATGGGATTCAGTTGTCTGAAAAAACGCGTTTATTTCGGGCTGTAAAACATGTTTTGAAAGGGTGCTGTTACTGCCCCATAACTTACATGGGGTTGACCAAACTTGCAGAAACATGTTTATTTCTGCTGAAAAACACGTTTTGACCCTTTCTGCACAGTGGGGTTAAGAGCTGAGTGTGTGGGCTCTTCTGAGACTTGCTGTTACTTGGGGATTCAGTTGTCTGAAAAAAAGCGTTTATTTCAGGCTGAAAAACACGTTTTGAAAAGGGTGCTGTTACTGCCCCATAACTTACATGGGGTTGACCAAACTTGCAGAAACATGTTTATTTCTGCTGAAAAACACGTTTTGACCCTTTCTGCACACTGGGGTTAAGAGCTGAGTGTGTGGGCTCTTCTGAGCCTTGCTGTTACCTGGGGATTCAGTTGTCTGAAAAAACGCGTTTATTTCGGGCTGAAAAACACGTTTTGAAAAGGGTGCTGTTACTGCCCCATAACTTACATGGGGTTGACCAAACTTGCAGAAACATGTTTATTTCTGCTGAAAAACACGTTTTGACCCTTTCTGCACACTGGGGTTAAGAGCTGAGTGTGTGGGCTCTTCTGAGACTTGCTGTTACTTGGGGATTCAGTTTTCTGAAAAAAGCGTTTATTTCGGACTGAAAAACACGGTTTGAAAAGTGTGCTGTTACTGCCCCATAACTTACATGGGGTTGACCAAACTTGCAGAAACATGTTTATTTCTGCTGGAAAACACGTTTTGACCCTTTCTGCACAGTGGGGTTAAGAGCTGAGTGTGGTGGGCTCTTCTGAGCCTTGCTGTTACATGGGGATTCAGTTGTCTGAAAAAAGCGTTTATTTCGGCTGAAAAACACGTTTTGAAAAGGGTGCTGTTACTGCCCCATAACTTACATGGGGTTGACCAAACTTGCAGAAACATGTTTATTTCTGCTGAAAAACACGTTTTAACCCTTTCTGCACAGTGGGGTAAAGAGCTGAGTGTGTGGGCTCTTCTGAGCCTTGCTGTTACCTGGGGATTCAGTTGTCTTAAAAACTTGTTTATTTCGGGCTGAAAAACACGTTTTGAAAAGAGTGCTGTTACTGCCCCATAACTTACATGGGGTTGACCAAACTTGCAGAAACATGTTTATTTCTGCTGAAAAACACGTTTTGACCCTTTCTGCACACTGGGGTTAAGAGCTGAGTGTGTGGGCTCTTCTGAGACTTGCTGTTACTTGGGGATTCAGTTGTCTGAAAAAAAGCGTTTATTTCGGGCTGAAAAACACGTTTTGAAAAGGGTGCTGTTAGTGCCCCATAACATACATGGGGTTGACCAAACTTGCAGAAACATGTTTATTTCTGCTGAAAAACACGTTTTGACCCTTTCTGCACAGTGGGGTTAAGAGCTGAGTGTGTGGGCTCTTCTGAGTTTTGCTGTTACATGGGGATTCAGTTGTCTGAAAAAACGCGTTTATTTCGGGCTGAAAAACACGTTTTGAAAAGGGTGCTGTTACTGCCCCATAACTTACATGGGGTTGACCAAACTTGCAGAAACATGTTTATTCTGCTGAAAAACACGTTTTGACCCTTTCTGCACACTGGGGTTAAGAGCTGAGTGTGCTGGCTCTTCTGAGACTTGCTGTTACTTGCGGATTCAGTTGTCTGAAAAAAAGCGTTTATTTCGGGCTGAAAAACACGTTTTGAATAGGGTGCTGTTACTGCCCCATAACTTACATGGGGTTGACCAAACTTGCAGAAACATGTTTATTTCTGCTGAAAAACACGTTTTGACCCTTTCTGCACACTGGGGTTAAGATCTGAGTGTGTGGGCTCTTCTGAGTTTTGCTGTTACATGGGGATTCAGTTGTCTGAAAAAACGCGTTTATTTCGGGCTGAAAAACACGTTTTGAAAAGGGTGCTGTTACTGCCCCATAACTTACATGGGGTTGACAAACTTGCAGAAACATGTTTATTTCTGCTGAAAAACACGTTTTGACCCTTTCTGCACAGTGGGGTTAAGAGCTGAGTGTGTGGGCTCTTCTGAGACTTGCTGTGACTTGGGGATTCAGTTGTCTGAAAAAAGCGTTTATTTCGGGCTGAAAAACACGTTTTGTAAAGTGTGCTGTTACTGCCCCATAACTTACATGGGGTTGACCAAACTTGCAGAAACATGTTTATTTCTGCTGAAAAACACGTTTTGACCCTTTCTGCACACTGAGGTTAAGATCTGAGTGTGTGGGCTCTTCTGAGTTTTGCTGTTACATGGGGATTCAGTTGTCTGAAAAAACGCGTTTATTTCGGGCTGAAAAACACGTTTTGAAAAGTGTGCTGTTACTGCCCCATAACTTACATGGGGTTGACCAAACTTGCAGAAACATGTTTATTTCTGCTGAAAAACACGTTTTGACCCTTTCTGCACAGTGGGTTTAAGAGCTGAGTGTGTGGGCTCTTCTGAGACTTGCTGTGACTTGGGGATTCAGTTGTCTGAAAAAAAGCGTTTATTTCGGGCTGAAAAGCACGTTTTGTAAAGTGTGCTGTTACTGCCCCATAACTTACATGGGGTTGACCAAACTTGCAGAAACATGTTTATTTCTGCTGAAAAACACGTTTTGACCCTTTCTGCACACTGAGGTTAAGATCTGAGTGTGTGGGCTCTTCTGAGTTTTGCTGTTACATGGGGATTCAGTTGTCTGAAAAACGCGTTTATTTCGGGCTGAAAAACACGTTTTGAAAAGTGTGCTGTTACTGCCCCATAACTTACATGGGGTTGACCAAACTTGCAGAAACATGTTTATTTCTGCTGAAAAACACGTTTGACCCTTTCTGCACAGTGGGTTTAAGAGCTGAGTGTGTGGGCTCTTCTGAGACTTGCTGTGACTTGGGTATTCAGTTGTCTGAAAAAAGCGTTTATTTCGGGCTGAAAAACACGTTTTGAAAAGTGTGCTGTTACTGCCCCATAACTTACATGGGGTTGACCAAACTTGCAGAAACATGTTTATTTCTGCTGAAAAACACGTTTTGACCCTTTCTGCACACTGAGGTTAAGATCTGAGTGTGTGGGCTCTTCTGAGTTTTGCTGTTACATGGGGATTCAGTTGTCTGAAAAAAGCGTTTATTTCGGGCTGAAAACACGTTTTGAAAAGGGTGCTGTTACTGCCCCATAACTTACATGGGGTTGACCAAACTTGCAGAAACATGTTTATTTCTGCTGAAAAACACGTTTTGACCCTTTCTGCACAGTGGGTTTAAGAGCTGAGTGTGTGGGCTCTTCTGAGACTTGCTGTGACTTGGGGATTCAGTTGTCTGAAAAAAAGCGTTTATTTCGGGCTGAAAACACGTTTGAAAAGTGTGCTGTTACTGCCCCATAACTTACATGGGGTTGACCAAACTTGCAGAAACATGTTTATTTCTGCTGAAAAACACGTTTTGACCCTTTCTGCACAGTGGGATTAAGAGCTGAGTGTGTGGGCTCTTCTGAGTTTTGCTGTTACTTGGGGATTCAGTTGTCTGAAAAAAAGCGTTTATTTCGGGCTGAAAAACACGTTTTGAAAAGGTGCTGTTACTGCCCCATAACTTACATGGGGTTGACCAAACTTGCAGAAACATGTTTATTTCTGCTGAAAAACACGTTTTGACCCTTTCTGCACACTGGGGTTAAGATCTGAGTGTGTGGGCTCTTCTGAGTTTTGCTGTTACATGGGGGATTCAGTTGTCTGAAAAAACGCGTTTATTTCGGGCTGAAAAACACGTTTTGAAAAGGGTGCTGTTACTGCCCCATAACTTACATGGGGTTGACCAAACTTGCAGAAACATGTTTATTTCTGCTGAAAAACACGTTTTGACCCTTTCTGCACACTGAGGTTAAGATCTGAGTGTGTGGGCTCTTCTGAGTTTTGCTGTTACATGGGGATTCAGTTGTCTGAAAAACGCGTTTATTTCGGGCTGAAAAACACGTTTTGAAAAGTGTGCTGTTACTGCCCCATAACTTACATGGGGTTGACCAAACTTGCAGAAACATGTTTATTTCTGCTGAAAAACACGTTTTGACCCTTTCTGCACAGTGGGTTTAAGAGCTGAGTGTGTGGGCTCTTCTGAGACTTGCTGTGACTTGGGGATTCAGTTGTCTGAAAAAAAGCGTTTATTTCGGGCTGAAAACACGTTTTGAAAAGTGTGCTGTTACTGCCCCATAACTTACATGGGGTTGACCAAACTTGCAGAAACATGTTTATTTCTGCTGAAAAACACGTTTTGACCCTTTCTGCACACTGGGGTTAAGATCTGAGTGTGTGGGCTCTTCTGAGTTTTGCTGTTACATGGGGATTCAGTTGTCTGAAAAAACGCGTTTATTTCGGGCTGAAAAACACGTTTTGAAAAGGGTGCTGTTACTGCCCCATAACTTACATGGGGTTGACCAAACTTGCAGAAACATGTTTATTTCTGCTGAAAAACACGTTTTGACCCTTTATGCACACTGGGGTTAAGAGCTGAGTGTGTGGGCTCTTCTGAGACTTGCTGTTACTTGGGGATTCAGTTGTCTAAAAAAAGCGTTTACTGTATTTCAGGCTGAAAAACACGTTTTGAAAAGGGTGCTGTTACTTCCCCATAACTTACATGGGGTTGACCAAACTTGCAGAAACATGTTTATTTCTGCTGAAAAACACATTTTGACCCTTTCTGCACAGTGGGTTAAGAGCTGAGTGTGTGGGCTCTTCTGAGACTTGCTGTGACTTGGGGATTCAGTTGTCTGAAAAAAGCGTTTATTTCGGGCTGAAAAACACTGTTTTGAAAAGTGTGCTGGTTACTGCCCCATAACTTACATGGGGTTGACCAAACTTGCAGAAACATGTTTATTTCTGCTGAAAACACGTTTTGACCCTTTCTGCACACTGGGGTTAAGAGCTGAGTGTGTGGGCTCTTCTGAGCCTTGCTGTTACCTGGGGATTCAGTTGTCTTAAAAAACTTGTTTATTTCGGGCTGAAAAACACGTTTTGAAAAGAGTGCTGTTACTGCCCCATAACTTACATGGGGTTGACCAAACTTGCAGAAACATGTTTAATTTCTGCTGAAAAACACGTTTTGACCCTTTCTGCACACTGGGGTTAAGATCTGAGTGTGTGGGCTCTTCTGAGTTTTGCTGTTACATGGGGATTCAGTTGTCTGAAAAAACGCGTTTATTTCGGGCTGAAAAACACGTTTTGAAAAGGGTGCTGTTACTGCCCCATAACTTACATGGGGTTGACCAAACTTGCAGAAACATGTTTATTTCTGCTGAAAAACACGTTTTGACCCTTTCTGCACAGTGGGGTTAAGAGCTGAGTGTGTGGGCTCTTCTGAGACTTGCTGTGACTTGGGGATTCAGTTGTCTGAAAAAACGCGTTTATTTCGGGCTGAAAAACACGTTTTGAAAAGTGTGCTGTTATTGCCCCATAACTTACGTGGGGTTGACCAAACTTGCAGAAACATGTTTATTTCTGCTGAAAAACACGTTTTGACCCTTTATGCACACTGCGGTTAAGAGCTGAGTGTGTGGGCTCTTCTGAGACTTGCTGTTACTTGGGGATTCAGTTGTCTAAAAAAGCGTTTATTTCAGGCTGAAAAACACGTTTTGAAAAGGGTGCTGTTACTTCCCCATAACTTACATGGGGTTGACCAAACTTGCAGAAACATGTTTATTTCTGCTGGAAAACACGTTTTGACCCTTTCTGCACAGTGGGGTTAAGAGCTGAGTGTGTGGGCTCTTCTGAGACTTGCTGTGACTTGGGTATTCAGTTGTCTGAAAAAAAGCGTTTATTTCGGGCTGAAAAACACGTTTTGAAAAGTGTGCTGTTACTGCCCCATAACTTACATGGGTTGACCAAACTTGCAGAAACATGTTTATTTCTGCTGAAAAACACGTTTTGACCCTTTCTGCACAGTGGGGTTAAGAGCTGAGTGTGTGGGCTCTTCTGAGTTTTGCTGTTACTTGGGGATTCAGTTGTCTGAAAAAAAGCGTTTATTTCGGGCTGAAAAACACGTTTTGAAAAGGGTGCTGTTACTGCCCCATAACTTACATGGGGTTGACCAAACTTGCAGAAACATGTTTATTTCTGCTGAAAAACACGTTTTGACCCTTTCTGCACACTGGGGTTAAGATCTGAGTGTGTGGGCTCTTCTGAGTTTTGCTGTTACATGGGGATTCAGTTGTCTGAAAAAAACGCGTTTATTTCGGGCTGTAAAACATGTTTTGAAAAGGGTGCTGTTACTGCCCCATAAACTTACATGGGTTGACCAAACTTGCAGAAACATGTTTATTTCTGCTGAAAAACACGTTTTGACCCTTTCTGCACAGTGGGGTTAAGAGCTGAGTGTGTGGGCTCTTCTGAGACTTGCTGTTACTTGGGGATTCAGTTGTCTGAAAAAAAGCGTTTATTTCAGGCTGAAAAACACGTTTTGAAAAGGGTGCTGTTACTGCCCCATAACTTACATGGGGTTGACCAAACTTGCAGAAACATGTTTATTTCTGCTGAAAAACACGTTTTGACCCTTTCTGCACACTGGGGTTAAGAGCTGAGTGTGTGGGCTCTTCTGAGCCTTGCTGTTACCTGGGGATTCAGTTGTCTGAAAAAACGCGTTTATTTCGGGCTGAAAAACACGTTTTGAAAAGGGTGCTGTTACTGCCCCATAACTTACATGGGGTTGACCAAACTTGCAGAAACATGTTTATTTCTGCTGAAAAACACGTTTTGACCCTTTCTGCACACTGGGGTTAAGAGCTGAGTGTGTGGGCTCTTCTGAGACTTGCTGTTACTTGGGGATTCAGTTTTCTGAAAAAAGCGTTTATTTCGGACTGAAAAACACGGTTTGAAAAGTGTGCTGTTACTGCCCATAACTTACATGGGGTTGACCAAACTTGCAGAAACATGTTTATTTCTGCTGGAAAACACGTTTTGACCCTTTCTGCACAGTGGGGTTAAGAGCTGAATGTGGTGGGCTCTTCTGAGCCTTGCTGTTACATGGGGATTCAGTTGTCTGAAAAAAAGCGTTTATTTCGGGCTGAAAAACACGTTTTGAAAAGGGTGCTGTTACTGCCCCATAACTTACATGGGTTGACCAAACTTGCAGAAACATGTTTATTTCTGCTGAAAAACACGTTTTAACCCTTTCTGCACAGTGGGGTAAAGAGCTGAGTGTGTGGGCTCTTCTGAGCCTTGCTGTTACCTGGGGATTCAGTTGTCTTAAAAAACTTGTTTATTTCGGGCTGAAAAACACGTTTTGAAAAGAGTGCTGTTACTGCCCCATAACTTACATGGGGTTGACCAAACTTGCAGAAACATGTTTATTTCTGCTGAAAAACACGTTTTGACCCTTTCTGCACACTGGGGTTAAGAGCTGAGTGTGTGGGCTCTTCTGAGACTTGCTGTTACTTGGGGATTCAGTTGTCTGAAAAAAGCGTTTATTTCGGGCTGAAAAACACGTTTGAAAGGGTGCTGTTAGTGCCCCATAACATACATGGGGTTGACCAAACTTGCAGAAACATGTTTATTTCTGCTGAAAAACACGTTTTGACCCTTTCTGCACAGTGGGGTTAAGAGCTGAGTGTGTGGGCTCTTCTGAGTTTTGCTGTTACATGGGGATTCAGTTGTCTGAAAAAACGCGTTTATTTCGGGCTGAAAAACACGTTTTGAAAAGGGTGCTGTTACTGCCCCATAACTTACATGGGGTTGACCAAACTTGCAGAAACATGTTTATTTCTGCTGAAAAACACGTTTTGACCCTTTCTGCACACTGGGGTTAAGAGCTGAGTGTGTGGGCTCTTCTGAGACTTGCTGTTACTTGGGGATTCAGTTTTCTGAAAAAAAGCGTTTATTTCGGACTGAAAAACACGGTTTGAAAAGTGTGCTGTTACTGCCCCATAACTTACATGGGGTTGACCAAACTTGCAGAAACATGTTTATTTCTGCTGGAAAACACGTTTTGACCCTTTCTGCACAGTGGGGTTAAGAGCTGAATGTGGTGGGCTCTTCTGAGCCTTGCTGTTACATGGGGATTCAGTTGTCTGAAAAAAAGCGTTTATTTCGGGCTGAAAAACACGTTTTGAAAAGGGTGCTGTTACTGCCCCATAACTTACATGGGGTTGACCAAACTTGCAGAAACATGTTTATTTCTGCTGAAAAACACGTTTTAACCCTTTCTGCACAGTGGGGGTAAAGAGCTGAGTGTGTGGGCTCTTCTGAGCCTTGCTGTTACCTGGGGATTCAGTTGTCTTAAAAAACTTGTTTATTTCGGGCTGAAAAACACGTTTTGAAAAGAGTGCTGTTACTGCCCCATAACTTACATGGGGTTGACCAAACTTGCAGAAACATGTTTATTTCTGCTGAAAAACACGTTTTGACCCTTTCTGCACACTGGGGTTAAGAGCTGAGTGTGTGGGCTCTTCTGAGACTTGCTGTTACTTGGGGATTCAGTTGTCTGAAAAAAAGCGTTTATTTCGGGCTGAAAAACACGTTTTGAAAAGGGTGCTGTTAGTGCCCCATAACATACATGGGGTTGACCAAACTTGCAGAAACATGTTTATTTCTGCTGAAAAACACGTTTTGACCCTTTCTGCACAGTGGGGTTAAGAGCTGAGTGTGTGGGCTCTTCTGAGTTTTGCTGTTACATGGGGATTCAGTTGTCTGAAAAAACGCGTTTATTTCGGGCTAAAAACACGGTTTTGAAAAGGGTGCTGTTACTGCCCCATAACTTACATGGGGTTGACCAAACTTGCAGAAACATGTTTATTTCTGCTGAAAAACACGTTTTGACCCTTTCTGCACACTGGGGTTAAGAGCTGAGTGTGCTGGGCTCTTCTGAGACTTGCTGTTACTTGCGGATTCAGTTGTCTGAAAAAAAGCGTTTATTTCGGGCTGAAAAACACGTTTTGAATAGGGTGCTGTTACTGCCCCATAACTTACATGGGGTTGACCAAACTTGCAGAAACATGTTTATTTCTGCTGAAAAACACGTTTTGACCCTTTCTGCACACTGGGGTTAAGATCTGAGTGTGTGGGCTCTTCTGAGTTTTGCTGTTACATGGGGATTCAGTTGTCTGAAAAAACGCGTTTATTTCGGGCTGAAAAAACACGTTTTGAAAAGGGTGCTGTTACTGCCCCATAACTTACATGGGGTTGACCAAACTTGCAGAAACATGTTTATTTCTGCTGAAAAACACGTTTTGACCCTTTCTGCACAGTGGGGTTAAGAGCTGAGTGTGTGGGCTCTTCTGAGACTTGCTGTGACTTGGGGATTCAGTTGTCTGAAAAAACGCGTTTATTTCGGGCTGAAAAACACGTTTTGTAAAGTGTGCTGTTACTGCCCCATAACTTACATGGGGTTGACCAAACTTGCAGAAACATGTTTATTTCTGCTGAAAAACACGTTTTGACCCTTTCTGCACACTGAGGTTAAGATCTGAGTGTGTGGGCTCTTCTGAGTTTTGCTGTTACATGGGGATTCAGTTGTCTGAAAAAACGCGTTATTTTGGGCTGAAAAACACGTTTTGAAAAGTGTGCTGTTACTGCCCCATAACTTACATGGGGTTGACCAAACTTGCAGAAACATGTTTATTTCTGCTGAAAAACACGTTTTGACCCTTTCTGCACAGTGGGTTTAAGAGCTGAGTGTGTGGGCTCTTCTGAGACTTGCTGTGACTTGGGGATTCAGTTGTCTGAAAAAAGCGTTTATTTCGGGCTGAAAAGCACGTTTTGTAAAGTGTGCTGTTACTGCCCCATAACTTACATGGGGTTGACCAAACTTGCAGAAACATGTTTATTTCTGCTGAAAAACACGTTTTGACCCTTTCTGCACACTGAGGTTAAGATCTGAGTGTGTGGGCTCTTCTGAGTTTTGCTGTTACATGGGGATTCAGTTGTCTGAAAAAACGCGTTTATTTCGGGCTGAAAAACACGTTTTGAAAAGTGTGCTGTTACTGCCCCATAACTTACATGGGTTGACCAAACTTGCAGAAACATGTTTATTTCTGCTGAAAAACACGTTTTGACCCTTTCTGCACAGTGGGTTTAAGAGCTGAGTGTGTGGGCTCTTCTGAGACTTGCTGTGACTTGGGTATTCAGTTGTCTGAAAAAAGCGTTTATTTCGGGCTGAAAAACACGTTTTGAAAAGTGTGCTGTTACTGCCCCATAACTTACATGGGGTTGACCAAACTTGCAGAAACATGTTTATTTCTGCTGAAAAACACGTTTTGACCCTTTCTGCACACTGGGGTTAAGATCTGAGTGTGTGGGCTCTTCTGAGTTTTGCTGTTACATGGGGATTCAGTTGTCTGAAAAAACGCGTTTATTTCGGGCTGAAAAACACGTTTTGAAAAGGGTGCTGTTACTGCCCCATAACTTACATGGGGTTGACCAAACTTGCAGAAACATGTTTATTTCTGCTGAAAAACACGTTTTGACCCTTTCTGCACACTGGGGTTAAGAGCTGAGTGTGTGGGCTCTTCTGAGACTTGCTGTTACTTGGGGATTCAGTTGTCTGAAAAAAAGCGTTTATTTCGGGCTGAAAAACACGTTTTGAAAAGTGTGCTGTTACTGCCCCATAACTTACATGGGGTTGACCAAACTTGCAGAAACATGTTTATTTCTGCTGAAAAACACGTTTTGACCCTTTCTGCACAGTGGGATTAAGAGCTGAGTGTGTGGGCTCTTCTGAGTTTTGCTGTTACTTGGGGATTCAGTTGTCTGAAAAAAAGCGTTTATTTCGGGCTGAAAAACACGTTTTGAAAAGGGTGCTGTTACTGCCCCATAACTTACATGGGGTTGACCAAACTTGCAGAAACATGTTTATTTCTGCTGAAAAACACGTTTTGACCCTTTCTGCACACTGGGGTTAAGATCTGAGTGTGTGGGCTCTTCTGAGTTTTGCTGTTACATGGGGATTCAGTTGTCTGAAAAAACGCGTTTATTTCGGGCTGAAAAACACGTTTTGAAAAGGGTGCTGTTACTGCCCCATAACTTACATGGGGTTGACCAAACTTGCAGAAACATGTTTATTTCTGCTGAAAAACACGTTTTGACCCTTTCTGCACACTGGGGTTAAGATCTGAGTGTGTGGGCTCTTCTGAGTTTTGCTGTTACATGGGGATTCAGTTGTCTGAAAAAACGCGTTTATTTCGGGCTGAAAAACACGTTTTGAAAAGTGTGCTGTTACTGCCCCATAACTTACATGGGGTTGACCAAACTTGCAGAAACATGTTTATTTCTGCTGAAAAACACGTTTTGACCC